>NC_084865.1:10873795-11182658 GCF_951802175.1 Populus nigra | reverse complement strand
CCATACCACTGGAAGTACCATTGGCATAACCAAAATAAGATGCTCCTTTCACATAGTTTCCTGCAGCAGTGGATGCAGTATGTGTTCCATGTCCATCTGTATCTCTTGTAGAGTTCATTGAAATTTTTATCTTTGGATCATTTGCAAGTAGGCCTTTGTTGTAATATCGAGCACCGATGAGCTTCTTGTTACACATGGAAGAATTGAACTGGGTACCTGGCTCGCATTTCCCTTTCCATCTCGATGGAACTTCTGTCATTCCTTCGTCGCTGAAGCTCTCACTCTCTGGCCATATTCCAGTGTCCACCAATCCAATGATCATATCTTCACCATAATTTGCGGTTGGCCACGCACCAGAACTGGAACTCAGACCAAGAAACTCTGAAGTATGAGTTGTGTGAACTTTTATTTTACGGTCTCGAGTCGAAGAAATGTAGCCAGGGGATTTTTTGAGGGCTTCCAGTTCAGATTCAGTGAGACTGGCACTAAATCCTTGGACAGAACTAGAATAAGTGTAGATATGCTTAGAGGTTCTGGTGAAGGTTGATGTAGCAGTATCTGATATAGAAGAAATAGTGGCCAAATACCAGTTATGGTGGTCATTGAATGCTTTGGGCATGGCTGACCGGTCCATGTGGATGATATATGTATCAGATTGTGCCAAAGTAGAAGCAAGAAGGGAGATTGTGAAAACAAGTGAACATCCCACCTTGAGAATTGGAGTAGCCATTGGTGAAATATGCCATTCTATGGGCATAATCTCTGCCTTATATAGTTACAACGCGCACAATTTTTTCTACTGTATGATGTTGCTCACGATTATATCTTTTTGGAAGATGCCTTGACACATGATGACATCTCTCTCTCTCTCTCTCACGGGTCCCAAAAAAGCTCAATCTAATGGTAAAAATGAGTTTATCCTTAAAACATTTCATTCAACCGAACCAAACCCCCTGAATGTGACTGCAATGAGCTAACCTAGTTAGCTATCTCTCTCTCTCTTTTGCTTCCTTTCTTTTCTTTATCAAGGAAAAAAAAAGTGTCTAGAGCCGTTGGGAAGGCACATTTGATGTTGGCTTTTTTTAGACAGCGTTGGGAATGTGGCTGCGGCTGTGTTTTTAAAAAATTTAAAAATTTTGTTTTTTTTGTTAAAATTTAATATAGTTTGTACGTTTTAAATCGTTTTGATGTGTTGATGTTTAAAATAATTTTTAAAAAATAAAAAAAATATCATTGACATGCATTTTAACACGAAAAATTATTTAAAAAAAATACTCATAACCATACTGCTAAACACGCTAATGATGTTAAATTGTGATGGCAATTAAGCTCCAATATGGCTTCGGTGCCCAATTCATTCTTTTTTTTTCTCTCCTTTCTCTCTCTCTCTCCTCTCTTCAATTTCCACGTTTGGTTTCTTCTATGTCTATGAACATGGATGTATTTTCTCTATAATATCAATTCTAATCCCTTATTTTTACTGATTTGTAAAAAAAATTCTAATATTTTTAGCTGTAAAATCAAGCGATAGCCTAATATTAAAATGTTTTTTCAGACCACAGGAACCTTGTATCTAGCTAATCAAATCAAGACCCCAATTTGACTTAAACACATCTTGTAATGATTGTATGGACTAACAAAAAAAACTTCGGTAATAGAAAAAACAAACTAAAAGAACAAAAAATAGAGAGGAATAAATGGAAAAAAAAATTAAGGAGCAAAACAAGTGAAAGGATGAAAAAAAAAGGTAAACAATAAATGAATAGTAGAAGAAATAGTAAAATGTCTAGTTTTTTTCTTTGTTTTTTACTTAGTTAGTACTAAAATCATATTGGTTAATTTTGAAAAGTAATTTTCAATTTAATAATTGCACACATAATGGATGTGTGATATATAAGGATTCTTTTAAGAAAACTAGTCTTCTCTCTACTATATAATTGTATGTTTATATTTGAATATTCATAGTTATAGTTAGAAAATTGCTTATGTATGGTATCAAAACATTAGATTTAAGAATTTATATATTTTCATTCAAAGATTATTGTTTATTCTTCTGCTGCATATTATGATTAGTTTAGAAGGGTTTAGACCTTAGCTAATTAATCAAGTAGAATTTCTATAAGTTTTTAAGATCATTGTCCTGCATTGTCCTGTGGATTGAATCCATTTTTTTAACATAAAATAAAATATTCAAGCGCTCTAAAATATATTCTAGATATATATTAGATGATATATTTTTTAAATATTGACACGACGACATATTAGATAATATTTTTAAAAACAATATTAAGACAATGATATATTAAATTAACTCAGGTTTACTTATAAAATCTACAACCCATAACATGAGACCATGATAACCATATAAAAAATAAATAAAAATAAATTATGAATGTCAATTCCTAATCAACCTAATTTTGAAGAATGAAATTGAAAAATGAATATTAAAATAAAAAAAGAAAAATTTACCTAAGTCAACTCGAGTTAACCTATCAAACCTACAATTTCTTGAGTTATGAAATTGGAATAACCCTATAAAATAAAAATAAAAAAATATTATGAAGCCCAATTTCCAACAAATCCAATGTTGAATGATGAAATAAAAAATTAAGTAAAAAAGATTTAAAAAAACTCAAGTCATTCAAACTAAATTGTTAAATTCGCTACCTGAGACATAATAAGATTATGATAAATTCATATAAATTCATTAAAAACAAATAAAAAATTTATAAATTTTAATTTTTAACAAATCCAATTTTGAAGGTTGAAATTGAGAAAAGAAATCCATGAAACTATAATAACTACATAGAAAGCAATTTAAAAACAATTACGAAACTCAATTTCCAATCAACTTAATATTGAAAGATGAAAATGAAATAAATAAATAAATAAAAAGGTTGAATTGTTGGAGGGTGAAATAAAAAAAATCAATTAAAAAAAAACAAAACATAGTCAACTACCAGAAAATGACCCGCTACTTGAGTTATGAGATTCAGATAATACCATAGAAGGTTGATTAAAAACAAATTACGAAGATCAGTTCTTAACCAATCCAATATTGAATGATGAAATCGAAAAAAAAATCAATTATAAAAAATAACAAAAACAACAATACAAGTCAACCCTGGTTAACCTATTAAACCCACAATTTGAGTAATGAGATCATAATAAATTCATATAAATAAAATAAATAAATTATGAAGTAACACTTCTAACAGACTTATGTTGAAGGTTGAAATTAAAAACAAAAATTAAATATATGAGACCGATACATAATCCAATAAAAAAATCAAAAAATATTATGAAGCATAATTTTCAAAATAACCTAATACTTAAGGATAAAATTGAAAAAAAAAACTAAATAAAAAATAGATTGGGTTGTTGAAGGGTTAAATTGAGAAAGAAAACTAAAAAAAATATTATTATAATTAATATTGTTTCGTTGGTGTGTCTACAATATTGTTTTGTGGGTTCATTTCTAACAAATACAATGTTAAAAGTGGAAATCGAGAAAAACAAATTTATGAGATTAGGATAAATCCATAGAAGACAAATTAGAAAAAAAAATACAAAATCCAATTCTAAAATAACCTAATACTGAAAAACAAAAAAAAATTAAATAAAAAAGAAGAAAGTTGAGTTATTAGGGAGTGAAATTGAAAATAAAATATATTCAATAAAAAAAGACAAAATAAAGAATCGAGTCAATTTGAGTCAACCTTCTAAACATGTGACCGTGATCATGAGGTTGTGATAACCATATGTAAGCAAAATAATTTTTTTAAATATATGAAACCTAATTAAAAAATATTCAAGTTAAAAAAAGATCACAAAATAAACAGAATCAACCCCAATTAATTTGCTGAACCCGCGACATGTGACCTGGATCATAAGATTATGATAATCTCATAGAAAAAAAATAAAAAAAATATTATAAAGCCTAGTTTTCAACGAACCCAATGTTGAAATGATAAATTAAAAAAATAAATCAATTAGATAAAGCAACAAAAAAAAAGCTCAATTCAACTCAGGTTAACATGTTAAATCTACGACCTTGATCATTTGATCAAAATAACTTTATAGAAAAAAAAAACAAAAATATAAAGTTCCACTTCTAGCAGATCTAATATTAAAGTTTGAAATCGAGGAAAAAAAACTAAATCTATAAAATTAGTATATAACTCAACAAAAAAAAATACAAAAAACTATGAAGCACAATTTCTAAAATAATCAAATTTTAATGAAAAACTAAAACTAAAAAGATTGGGTTCTTAAAGAATTAAATTTAGAACAATAAAAAAACAAAATACTATTTTAATGAATACTATACAGTAATTTAGCCTCACTTTTTTAAAAGAAAAAAACAAAACACTTTTTAATATTACAAAAACTATACTGTTTTTGTGTTTTGCTAATAATTTGTGCTTTAGCGCAAGGGACATGTATATAAAGCTAGCTGGCTTGTACTATTGAAATTGATGTAAAAGGAAAAAGGTTTCCATGTATTTAGGCTAAATGTAACAAACAAATTCACAACCTATTCAACAAAATTTAGTATCCTTCATGATTTTGTTTTTCTCATGTGGTATTTATTTTATCATTTTAAGTCTTCAGTCTTAAGATAATTGTTGTCCTAGGTCTAGAAAGAGTCTTAGCAATTAGTATTTTATTCTATTTCTAACATAAGAATAATTATTGTTTATATGTTTTTAAGCATGATAATGATAAAGTTAAGAGTATTTTATTTACAATTTACAATTTATATTATGAATGATTTGTTAATTACCAAAGGTTAAACATGTCCAAATTGTATAATTTTTTTTTCATTACCCATGAACATTGATGCTTATAAATGTCATGATTATTTTTTATTTATGGGTAAATCAAAATTCATTGTTACAAGACATTTTAGGATGACATGAAGGTTGATTAATTATTCTTATAACTAATGAACATAATTGTTGCTAAACAATATTTTTTTTGTTAGATTTGTTTATACATTTAAAATAACCAAACAAGATTTTTTTTATTACATATCCAAAGATATTAAATACATCTAATCAATATATATATATATATATATATATATATATATATATATTTATATTTATATATTTACCAAATCAAGTCAAATCTTATTAGTATAATTATTGTTATTTATGTATATCATTGCATTGCTCAAAGAAGAACATCAATATATTAAGTTTTTACTCAAAGCATTAATGTTTGAGCACTTTTATTAATTCTGAAATTTGTCTTCATGTTTCTTTTCATTTTGTTCCCATATTTAATGGGATAAGTTTATTTGATTGGTATGAACAAGTCCAATTTAACCTAGGTGTTTAAGATCTTGATTTGGCACTTTAAGTTGAGAAACTTGTTATTACTAACACTAGCAATGCTGAACAAAAAAATCTCTATAAATCTTGGGAAAGATCAAGCAAACCCAGTCTAATATTTATAAAAATAAGTATAGCTAATAACATCGTGTCATCTCTTTCCAAAACTAGAGTGCTAACAAATTTATGATAATTATGAAAGAGCGTTTCCAGACTACTGATAAATCACTAGTTAGGACATTAATGAATACTTTAACCAGCTTGATAGTTCTCTTACCATGCATGAGTGTATCATTAAAATGACAAATATTATAGCAAAACTTAACTTCTTTGGATAAATATAGATGAGAATTTCCTTGTACTGTTTATCATCAACTCATTACCTCATTAGTATGGTCTTTATTAAATGAATTATAATATTATAAAGGATAAACAAAATATGCATGAACTACACAATATAGTTATTCAGAAGGAATTGAGGCTTAAAATCCCTAAACTCATTCCATTTATTTTATAAATATTAAAAGATATGGAAAGAAAGATTGGTAAAGAATTATATCATTCCATATTTGCATTTTACTAATCTTAATATTTGTGTGGATTGTATTAATAGAAACAAATCAAACACACAAAGAAAAGAGCCACAAGAAGCACACAACTTTTTAAAATCATACGCTCTAATATATATAGACCTTTTGATATTACTTCTTTCAGTATAGAAAAATATTTTTGCACCTTTATTAATGACTATAGTTGTATAAGAATTTCAAGCAATATATGCCTTAAAAGTGTTTCTTAATGAAGTTCAAAGACAAATAGATAAAAAAAAAATTAAAGTTGTTAGGTTAGATAAATGTGGTAAATATTATAAAAGATGTAATGAAACTAAACAATGTTTGGGTTTATTTTTTAAATTTCTTGAAAAATGTGGTATATGTGTTCAATACGCAATATTAGGTACAACATAATAGAATGATGTAGAAGAAATGCATAATCGTATTTTATTAGATACAATTTATAGTATATCAAGTCATTTATCTTTACCAATGTCACTATAGATGTTTTTATTACATACTACCACGTATGTCTTAAACAAAGTTTGTAGTAAGGTAGTTTTGAAAACTCCTTATAAATTGTAGACTAGCAAGAAATCTAGTTTATAATCTACATATTTAGGGTTGCCTGATAGAATTAATAGTTTATAATCTACATGAAAAGAAACTAACCTTAAGAACAACAACTAATGTTATTATTAGTTATGAATAAAAATCTTAACGGTATAAATTTAACACAAGAATTGTTGAAACTAAAAATGCTAGGTTCATTGAAAATTATGAAGTTAGTGGAAGAGAAACACCACTAAATGTGGAAATTAAAGAAGTTAGGGTACAAACTCATTTGCCTTTCATACCTTCTAAAGTTGTTTTTTCTCAAATTGTTGAACAATTTAACAATTACCAATAAAAACAAATGAATAATTATAGACCCTAAAATAAAGACATTATTATTGAACCTAGAATTAATTAACCACAAGAAATATTATTAAAAGGAATAAAAAAATAAAGATATGGAAAACTATGTTGAATTAATGATGTTCATGGCTCTTTTTAGTTCTTTAAATTATATAAATGATGTGATTAATATATATATATATATATATATATATATATATATATATATATAATATTTCAGTGTTACTCTATGCATGTTATGTTAATATATTTATTAAACCATAAAGAAAAATAATGTCATATGAGTCAAATAAAAAAAAAGATATGGTCCATATGAATGAGATAATAAGTTCTTAAATAATTTAATAAATATTAATATTAAAATCCTATTGATCAATTTTGAGAATTAATTTTCTATATAATAACCGTACACTTGATGATGAATGTGTGATATATAAGTTTATTAAAAATAATTGATCATCTATTTACCCTATAATTATAAGTTTGATTTGATTATAAACATATGTTAAAATAATCGAGAAACACAATTTTCTTCATCAATTTACATTCAAAATTTCTTTTTTCAAAAGATTTCCATGGATCAAGGTATGCCTTTTTTACATAAGTATTTAAATATAAAATAAGATAATGAATATTATATTTCATATTCAATTATTGATGCTTACTATTAGAGAAATCTGCCGACAGCATAATCTCTCCTAAAGTTCCAAAACATGGTGGCCGACTGAAGGATAGACTCTCCACTTTTCTCTTATATTTGCATTATTGGAATATTGTGTTTATAGTCTTTTGGATCTCATGTTTAACAAGTAGATATGCAATGTATAAATACACAATTCACAATTCTAATTCTATTTTTGTACGTACTTTTATTCCATTGAAAGAACGTGGCCACCTTCCCTTTCTTTCTTTTCTGCTTACATCCCAGACAAGGTGGCCGACTGAAGGATAGACTCTCCACTTTTCTCTTGTATTTGCATTATTGGAGAGTACATGGAACATTGTGTGTCTGATGTTTAACGTGGCCATCTTTCCCTTTCTGTTCTGTTTACATCAGTAGATAATATTTACAGGTTGCGAAAGGATTGGCCACTCCTTTTATCTGTTTGTGGTGTGAGGCCCGCGATGCTTGTTCATCCAGGACTTCAAAAACGTTTTATTTTCTCTGCATTTTCTAAGAATGGCAATCATTGTCATGTTCGTTAGATTCCATTGATCAAAGGAAGTGGGGCAAATGCAAAACACAACCTTCCTCTTTTGTGTTACTGTTGTAGATAGGGATACGAAAATGAATAATTCTATATATATATATATATATATATATATATAGTTAGGTGGGAGCATTTCATAACTTGATAAGAATTTGTTTTAGATGAATTATATAGATGATTTAGTAGATATATTTATGGATATGTGGAATATATCTAGACTCGAGAGAGGGTTTGGTAACGCCAAATTATAATAATAGTTTAAAATAACTATAATTTTTTATACGATAGTTTGATGACGTTTAATTAGATAGAATCACTATTCCAACTGTCGGATCTTTAAAATTTTAAAATCTCACTTTTAGATTTTAGTTTTGACTGTTTTTATGATTTTCCTGTTATTTTTTTTATTTCATGCTTCTTTTTTTAATAATTTCATATTTTTATTTTATTTTCTATTTGAAATAGAATTTTTTGTCTATTTAAAGTTTTGTAAATCTTAAAAAAAAAATTATTATAAAAAAAAAATAAAGCCTATAAACTTGAAGTTGCATCAACAGCAACTTTTGTTGATTAAAATTCATGTATTTTTTATTAATTTATTACTGTTTTTAGCTTCCACTTACACAGTTACCTACCCGGAAGATACTCGCAAAGAGCAAGATTATGCTGGATTTGCTTTTCAGCTCATCATGATTAACATGCAACGCAAATTACACGCTTTTTTAAGTCAAGGGAGCACTTTATTTATGGTTTTATTTATTTATTTATCGTTTATTACGGTGCTTGGCCCTCAATTTTCTTTGAATACTGCACACCATAACCAAAAAGCTTAATGCGCTCATGCTCAGGTTGCAGAACCTTTACAGCTCTGCTTCGGTATCTGCAATTAGTTTTCAATACAGCAATTTAATTATTTTATCTTAATCAACTTTATTTTCATATCAAATCTTCCCTATTCACGAAACTCCTTTTTGTTTTTTTTTTTTTTAAGAAAACAAAACGACAACCATCTCACCTACCAGCTGTGGATTCTCTGAAGTACTTAAAATTTATATCAGAAATGGATATCATCTCAGCTAGCTGTAGTACTGATAAAAAACGACAACCATCTCAGCTAGCTGTAGTACAATAAGAAGTGGATCCAAGAGGATACTCCAATGGTCTGAAATTGGATAGAAATTGAATGGAGGATATATAAAAAGGGAACTGAATGAGATGATGCAACTTTCTAAAAAAATGAAAAACATAATGGTGGAAATGTGTTGCAATTTGTCATTCAATTCAACAAGTAATTATATTAGTTATTATTTGTGATCCAATTTTTTTAAACAAATAGATAGTAGAAAAAATAAATTTTAGGTGAATATATTCTTATTATTTTTTGTGAGTCATAACTTGATGTGCACCATAAAATTTTTTATTTTTCTCAGGTTTTTTTGAATTTGAAATCTGCAAAAGTTCATTAATATCTTATATTTAATTTTATCAAATAAAATAAAGGTGATGGAATTCAAATTATTAACTGCTTGATTATTAATATTTTAATACCATATCAAATAATCTAATCAACTCAAAAAATTAACATTTTAGATTATTATACTCTATAATATATATAAAAGAGATGGTCTAATGGATATTTTGTTGCCCAAAAATATACTAGATAATTAGGCAAGTGAGTAATTATATTTAGTTAATAATACACAAATTTATAGGCACATAGAAAACTTGCAATTCTAAAAAAAAAGAAGCTAGGATGCTAATTAAGCAAATATATAAATTTGTGTAAAAGATTGAAATATAATTTTAATATGCAAACTAATCATACATAGAAATTATATTAAAATTAAATCATATAAAATACTTACTCGTTGAACCTCTTAGAATATTACAAATCTAAAAATTTATTATTATTGTTAAGGATTAATTTTTTATTCTTAAAATTTTGTTATTGTGATATAAAAAAAAATTATAAATTTCTCAGAATTCAAACAACACTATTTTATCTAGATGGATTCATAAACAGGCTCACCACAACACAAATCAAAGCCGCCTAACCAAGCCCCGGAAAAAAATCACTATCTATTAAGACCAATAATTGACGAGAACATCCCTTCTGGAGATTAATACGCTTCTTTCACATCATTAGAAGATTAAGCTTAGTGGTGTTTTTATATAAGCTCATGTTTAACATGCAACATACGTTCATCCAAATACTGCTTCAAGTCAGGGTCTGCGATCAGCCGATCAGTGCCTTCGTCCTTGCCATTTGATGTCCAGTGAGGGCCGGCCCCCGACTGCTCCGCTTATAATAAGAAAAGCCGCCTAACCAAGCCCCAGAAAAAAAAAAACACGAATGAACACAGAACACCCCTTGCTACTGCTCGCTCTGTTACAGGAAGATCGATCTAACTTGACGCCATGGAGGATACCAGTCAAGAAGCAATTATGTCTTCTTGACCCCAGGTTGCTCAAAGTTAGCTAGCTAGAAATAACAGAGCGCGGTCTCATGATTTCTTTAGCATAAGCAATAATCGCTGCTGAAGGATGAGAAATATCGAGTAATGCCCTCTTCCTCCAGCGCCACGGCAGCAAACAAGCTGTTCCAGAAATAAAATTCCACACCAGCAACTTCCACTTTGCGTCGAAGATTCTGGCCCAGTCAATCACGTAGTCCGTTGCCATAAACATGTCCATATACTCGGGCTTGAATTAGTTGGTCCCAAATCATCCTTGCAAAGAAAGAATCTAGCAAATGGAAGCCAGTTTATATAAGTGTTGATTACTTCTATAAATTGTTGGTTACATATATAAAATAAAAATAAATTTGTTTAGGAGAAGATTTATAAATAGTGTTATTTTCCCTTAACAACTTGTTAATCCCACTCCATATTCTTATAAACTGAAAAGGAATTCTTTCATTGAGACTAAAAGGCATCAACCTTTTATTGGAGCACGGTGATATTTAATTTCTTTTTAATTTAGTTCTCAAATGTTGTTTTCAATTACATCCGTCCATGCCAACTTTGATGACCAATTGGTAATAATTTGTTAAGAAAAAAAAATTAAATGATAGGATCAGACTAAAGAGTAAAAAACAGAGAAAATACGTGGTTAATCTAGAATTTAAATAAAATATTCATTTTCTTCCCTTTACTTTTATTTTTCAACCTTGCCAATCACGGTATTTTTCAAAAAGTCAATTACAACTCAAAACTTAATTTTTAGTTCCTAGTTAGGGATGAGATTGTTGGATTTCAATAATAGAAAGAGAAAATCATTGTTGGCATCAATTCTAACAATGAAAAAAGTTGATTTTAATATCAACAAGTTCCATTCTATGAAGGGAGTTTAACTTAGATGTTATTTCACTCTAACATTACCGAAGAAAGTATATCTAATCTCTGGAAATTTTTGAGTTTCAAGTTAATTGTTTATTTTTAGATTGATTTTTGGATTATTTGAAGGCATAAACAATTTTATTTAGGTTTTTAGAATATTGTTTACTATGTGTTTTTAGTAAAACAAAATGGTTGTAAAAAGAATATTTTTGGTTGAAAACCCACTACCCTAATTTTTTTGGTGATCAAATGGTCACCAGATTTTGGACATGCAAATAACATATCATTTGTTTATGTAAAATGTGTGTCATCCACTGACATCGACAATGTGTCATTTGTGTTTTTTTTTTATAAAAAAAGGTTAAACAATGTGTTCTTTGTCCTTTATTATTTTGAAAAAAAAAAATAAAGGTGCCACACTAAGCCAGATCTCTTTACATTGGCCTGTCATGCTAGCCAGACAATTTGTGTTGCCTAGCCTCATGGATTGGCGCACACACCTAACCTTTTATGCGTGTGTGTGTTATATACTCTTCATAATTATTAAACACAATCCATAACAGGACTTATGAACAGACCAGACAGGTTAAATTAGGTTATTCAAGAAAATAGATTCATTTCTTTATTTTTTATAAAAGATTAAAATGATATGGTTTTTTTTTAAGAAAAAATCAATGAATTTCAAACCAAGTTTTGACTAAATTAAAGATCATGGCTTTTAAGCGAGTCATGCCAATGCAATTACTCTCTTTATTTGTTTAAACTTGACCTGGCCTAAGCTCTAGGTTATACGTTAACCTGTTGAGTTAGTTTGAGTTTTATAGCTATGAAATTTTCAACCCCTAACACTTTAACAATATATTTCATTTCATCCTTTTTTTTAATATTTTAAAGTCTATTTTGTGTAAAAAAAAGCTTTTTTTAATCAAAATTTTAAATTAGCCTTGTTTTTATTGTAGTCCCACAGCTACCTTTATTTCTTCTTCTTTGAAAAATATTATTTTTTGTTGTTATGTATAAAAAAAATCACATGCTTTTGGTTGGTGTATAATTGAAACTAGTTTCTGAAATAAAAAGTTTTTAGATTCACTTAGTTACATAATTTAAATCATGAATTTGACATGTTAACTTAAATTATTTCATGTTTTTTTTTCTTATTTTAACTCAATATTTTTGTTTATAATTTAATCCTTCAACGTTGAGTTTATTAAAAAAAATTAGGAATCGTGATTTTTCTTAGTTTATTTTTTTTGAAATTATCTTATGATTCGGGTCATTAATTTAGCTCATTAACTCAAGTTTACCAATGTTGATTTAATTTGCTACCATGCCAATACTTTTTAAACAAATATCATCTAATATGTGTTAGATTTTGTATTTATGATTATATTTTTTTCACTCTTAGAAAACACATTAGCAATGTTTAGATGTTTTTTTTGTATTAAAAAAAAAAATTAATCCAACCTGCAACATACCAAGACCCATTAATCTAGAAATCATTAGAGACTATTATTGAAATATTTTATTAAATTCATGCATAAAATTTTCAATTTGTGATTATAATTTTTTTTTGTGTTAAAAAAAGCATTGTCAACGGTTGCACATGCTTTTTTTTAAATGCTGAAAAAAAAATTATCCAGCCCAGGGTGAAGCATGACCACATAGCAAGTAAAAACTAAAAATTACATAGTAGAATTTAATTTGTATATCATAAAACAAATATAATTAGCTTATAAAACATCTTCCTGTAGTAAATATAATGTGATGATCAAAAATCAATATTCATTTGTGATATTCATTGCTCTGTAATAACTTCAGAAAAATATTAAGATAGCTTTTTTAATTTTAATTTACTTTTCAATTGTTTTATATTTAATTTAGAGTTCTTTTTATTATTTGATATTCAAAGAAACAGAAAGGTATTAAGATTTCTATAAAGAGGGCTGATTTTGCTCTACATATCAAAATAAGGATAGTGAGATTAACAAATAGTGGAAGGAGACCAAAACAACCTTAAGATTTATGTTTATCAGTTAATTATAGGATATTAATAATTTTAGGGATTAAAGTTTATTATAGAAGACAATCAATAATAACTTTTTTATAATAAAGATAATTATGGCACCTTAATGAAATTGTAATTCTTGTAATTAACATTTAATCACGTACGTGAAAGTATTAATTACCCAATAAATTTTAGAAAGCACTAATTAACTAATTCAAAGGCTGAAAACAATAACTTAACTAAAACACGAAGCTTCTGTTAGTCGTGATAAACTCTCAAAATAAAGATTTAAACTTGAATAAATATATTTATTTGTAATTTTATTTATATTATCTAGGCCAATATGTAATTTCAGAAATGATAAAAAAAAAAAATAGTAAAAACATCCAGGGTGTTTAGTGATGACGGCATCCCAAAGGTGAGAGCAATGTGGTAGGCACCAATTTTTTAATCCTATCCTATCTTATTACATTATATTATTACTGATAGTTTGGGAGTATAGTTGTGTTTGTTTTTTTAAAAAAAAATTATATTAAAATGCATCAAAATGATATTTTTTTTATTTTAAAAAAATTATTTTTAAGATCAGCGCATCAAAACAATTCAAAACATATAAAAAATAATAATTTTTAACAAAAAAAATTAAATTTTTAGAGAATACGATTTGCACCGCGTTTCCAAATATTATCTAAAATGAAGATTGATAATTTTATGATGAAATTTGGGAGATCTATGAATTTAAAATTTTAGATTTATAAACTTAAATAAATCTTGAATTTTTGTTTTGACTAATTGTTGAAGGTGTCTTTTAGGAGTGTTTTCATATATTTTTTAAGTGAAAAACAAGCTCAAAACATAATTTTATATGGTTATTGACAAATTTCGTAGGATTTTAAATCGTTTTCCATAAATTGACGAGGCCCTCTACAAAAAGAGCTGCACAATCATTATCTAATTAAACGACGCCTCAACACTATTTGTTCTAGGCCGAGGTCTGATCTCCCCATCCATTGTGGAGGGTCAGGTTCAACGAATGTTAAATTAATCATAATTGAAACACTTAATTATTCACACATTTTAGTAATTTAACAGTCAGTTTCTTTAAATTTTCTTTTTTTTTTCCTCGTGGTTGTCCCTATAACTTTTTATTTTAATATATTAAAGAATCGGAATATAAAAAAAAAACAAAAAGATAATTTATAAATTGTTTATATATATATAGCTACTGCTATCCTATGATCATCCTTGGCAGCAGCATTACAGGAAATATATTACAGACATTTCTTATCAACCATTGTCATTATTATTTTATTATTATACATTCCCAACTTTATACACTCCACTACGGTCCACAATCACCTTGTTATCAATGTAACATCATTGAACCATTTATTTCTTTTTTATTTCTTTTTTTTATATGCACACGTGTAAGAGGGATCCATTTTTATTTTTATTTTTTAATTATTAGTTAATATTTAGATCCCCTTACATATAAATAAGTTATATGCCATCTCTATTTTATAACTTTGGTGTTCCACATCCATTTTAGTATTCTCTATTAAATAATAATAAATAAATAAAACAATAAAAACAATAGATTCAATATCCTAGGATTGTTCCGTCCTCGTATATATATTCCTTGTAGAAAACTAAGTCAATGGCCATAGAGGTTGCTAAATTGAATAGATTCACACGTTTTTGAATGTCATCCTGATTTTAAAATTGAAATCCAAGTTTTTTTTTATCTTAAAAATTTATTTTAAAATTTGTCTTCATTTAAAAATACTTAAAACAACACTCAGATTTAAACAAACTCATTTCTAACCTCAAAAAACTTTTAATGTCTCTAAAAAAAATAAAACTAAACAAATTCAAAATAACTTTAAAAATTCTAATTTACTTTTTCTAGCATGATTAGAAAACAACATCACCTTCATTAAACTTTCATCGAACAGATAAATTCATTAATATTAAAATTAACTTTTTTGATAGTGATTACTTTTCCTCTTGCCTTTCAACTTTTGAAAACTGAAACATAAAAAGAATTGGATTGAAATATAAAATGCTAAAACAACATGGACCAAAACAATAGATAAACTAAAACTTTAGGGGTTAAATTGTTGTTTTCCATGCCAATATCCCAGTGGGGTCTATTTTATTTGTTTTGTTAAAGTTGGTTCTTCTATTTTTAATTTCTTTTTTAAGAATTAATAAAGTTCTAGTCTATAATAGTAATCTTTAATTTATCATTGGAATATCGATGCTAATTTGTATATGCAAGAGAATGCAACTTTTAAAAAATAGTAATATATAAAATCATGCTATTGTAACTTATGAGGATGCAATTGTAAATAAAAAGAGTTTGATAATTGAAACAAAAAATCAATGATCTTATGAACCGTGCTTTTCCCAATTATTTTAGTAAATCTGGTAATGTATGTGATATTGTATCCAGGAATGTTTTGATTAATATTACTATTTAAGAGCATTTTTAATAATTTAGTAAAACATCATATATTTACAGAACATCCAAAACGCTGTCCGTTTTAGTAAAAGAACGTACGAACTACGAACCTAACGAAGCAGGTTTTGTTTCCCTCTCTTATCATCAAACTCAGATGTTTTCCTGTTCTCTTGTCCGTTTCCCAGTTAACGGCCCTATTTCTATGCCCCTAGTTTTTGAATCTTATAAACAATCACAGCCCCCCCATCTCTCTCTCTCTCTCTCTCTCTGCCTCTGTCAGTATAGGGAAATCCGGAAATGAAGGCAAGCTCAAATCTTCTTCATCACAATTCCAATTCCTCTGTGTGTGTGTGTGTGGATAGATAGATTTCTTTTGTTTAAACCACAAACCCCATAAAACTTTACTCTTTTTTTTTGCAGGGATCAAATGGTTTCTGTAATGTTCTCTCTATCCAACTTCTCTTCATTGCACTTTGTCTATTCATTGCCAGTTCTTCCAGTCTCAAGGTCTTGATTTCTTTAGCAACCCAAGTTATTATTATTAGCATCTTTCATTGAACAAGAAAAGAAACTCATGTTTCCTTCATGTTTTTTATTTCAAATTCTATGATCAATGAAACAGATGGGAGAGACATGTTCATCTAACAGCAGCTGTGATGCCGGATTAAGCTGTCAAAGTTGTTCTGCTAATGGAAATACCCGACAGAGATGCACCAAGATCCAGCCATTGATTCCAACATCAAAAGTTGGTTCTTTCTTTCTTTGGTGTTTGATTGCTACACTATATAGTTTTGGGATTTTTCAATGTTTTGATTAGAAAAGAATTGCATTTGGTTAGGTCAAGGGTCTGGCATTCAATAAGTATTCATGGTTAACAACACACAACTCTTATGCTCTTATGGATGCTCAATCAGATACTGGTTCACCTCTGTTCTCTCCTAGAAATCAAGAAGACACGGTTACTAGACAGCTTAAGGTAAGAGACTCGGTCTCTGCATTTGGTTTTTAACATTTTTAATTCACTGAAAAGGCAAAAAAAAAACACTTCTCTTTTGACTTTTTAGGTCAGTTTGCTTTTTTCGTACTCGGGTATGAGGTCGCATATTGATATGTGTCACATTTAGGTGCAAAGAGGGCATGTGTTAGTTTTGTAGGGAAAGTGGTTTGGTATTTGAGAATCAAAATAAAGGCAAGCATTGTTGACAATTGCTGCATTGCATTGCCTAGTTGGCCTGTCTATGATTATTGTCCTTTGCTTGTAAATTAAGCGTCGAGGCTGTGGTGTTGTTTTGGCGTCTTGGACTAAAATAATACGCGTTCCAGCTAACTAAAGTAAAAAGCTAATGCTTAACTAAGCTAAATGTGATCTTAACACTTCTTTTTTTCTTTCTTTTTTCCCCTTTTAAAGCTCATATAATTGGCTTTATTTTTCGGCTAAGAATGGTACTTTCTTGTAGAATGGGGTTCGGGGACTCATGCTAGACATGTATGATTTCATGAATGATATCTGGTTATGTCACTCCATTGGTGGTACATGTTACAACTACACAGCATTTGTAAGTTAATCCTTCCATGTTGCTTAACTTTCACTGGCATCCATTTAATGCTTTAAAAAGAGTTTGTCACTATTTTTAAATTGACTGTGCACCAACTATGATTATCTCCAGCAACCTGCAATCAAGGTGTTGAAAGAGATAGAAACCTTTTTGGCAGCAAATCCATTAGAGGTTGTCACTATTTTTATTGAGGATTATGTGACATCCCGACAAGGATTGACAAAGCTTTTTAATGCTTCTGGCCTAAGAAAATATTGGTTTCCTGTATCTAAGATGCCTAAAAAGGGTGAAGATTGGCCAACAGTTGATGATATGGTCAAGCAGAATCAGCGTTTAGTGGTCTTCACTTCCAAATCAAATAAAGAGGCTACTGAAGGAATTGCCTACAATTGGAAATATGTAGTAGAAAATCAATGTAAGCTCGTGTTCATTACCTGTGATCAAAATGTATCATCATTAACTATTCAGTTAGGATAGGTAAGAGATCGTTAAATCATTTGATGGCGACTTTAACGCAGATGGAGATGATGGGATGAAAGCAGGTCTATGTCCAAATCGAGCTGAATCACCTCCAATGAACACAAAAACAGCATCCTTGGTTCTTCAGAATTACTTTCCAACTACTCCAAACGTAACAGGAGTTTGCTTGGACAATTCAGCTCCATTAATTAGCATGACCAACACTTGCTATGAAGCATCAGGCAAACGGTGGCCAAACTTCATTGCTGTTGATTTTTATCAGGTATTTTGTTGATTTGCATTCAATAGATTATCACAACAGAAGAGATATACTTAATCGAACTTGCAGCTTAATCATAAGAAACAGAATTACAAAGTAGTTTTCCTATTGATGTGTTTGATTTGTTGTTCCAGAGGAGTGATGGTGGGGGAGCCCCAGAAGCTGTGGATGAAGCAAATGGACACCTTACTTGTGGATGTGACAATATTGCCTTTTGCAGGGTATGTTACCACTCCTATTTGCTTCAATTATCATTTAGGGTTAGCTTGTCCATCATATTTCTTATCAATTGCCCATCTGCGTGTCATGCTTTTGCATGTAGATTTTCAAGAATAGGTTCATCACCAAATCAAGCAGGGGTACACAAGTTTGGAAGTGACACACAAACGACATGGTTTATAATTTTTCAAGCATCCATGATTAACTTCCAATATCTCCAATAATGAGTCATTCATGTGCAGGCAAATGCTACATTTGGTACATGTGATGTTCCACTAGCTGCACCCCCTCCACCTGCTGCTGCTGCTGCTGCTGCTGCTGGAGGAGGAAACTCACGAGTTCCTAGTGTCACTCCCTCCAACGTTGCTTCTTTGGATAGCAAACCGGTTCAACTACGGTGGTTGATTGGGACAATCTTGATGATGACACTTCTATTATGATCGTAATTATGCTGATTTGCTCATTTACACGAAACTTTTTAAACCTTTCAGAAATATTGTTTTATGGATGAGTTTTGCAGACTCGTGTCCTCGTATCGATGGTTGCTGTCTATAAGATAATGGTATACATCGTACACAAATTATTATTTGATGATTTATGTGCTTTGATTTGTAAGCGCATGACAAATCCTTTCAGGAGAAGTTACAGGTTTCAGGGGAATTGAGTTTATACCTAAAATAAATATACATATGCGAATCATAAAAAAAAAAAAACAATGATTGTTCAACATAAATTAGAATAAAATATAGAAATCAATTATAAATACAAAGAATTGATCATACTAAAAAAATCCATTGTCGAGTTGGAGAAGTAGTCTAATAATTAACCAAGCAATCATAAAAAATAATTAACCAAAAAACCAATTGAAAAATATAATTTAAATGTGTTCAGATAACTAGAAGATACAATCATTTTTAAAAATAAAGTAATCAACAAGATAATAAATCAGAAGTCAGATTAGTCTATAATTCACGTGTATATCGATAGAAGATGGGTTTAGTTTGTATCAACACTTAATAAACTTCTTTATTTGATACTATTTTTGTATAGGATTAGAAATACTAATGTAAGAAAGATTCAAACTATGTAACAAAATAAATTGGTCAAATAATATTGTGAATGATGGTAAGCCTCACATATTCAATTCATATAATTTTACCTATCTTTTTTTTCTTTAAAGGGTTTTTATTGTTTTATTTTTTATTTACAATTTTATATACAACTTTTTTTTTCCTGCACTTTACTTTTCTATAACCTTTTCTCCTTAAAACTCTTATCTTTTTCCGCACGATGGTACTTCTTAAAACATATTAACCCTTTTATGATGATTCAAGATTTAGAGTCCCTACTTTCCATTTGATAAAGGTAGTTGTTGCCTCGTCATAGATTCAATCCTAAGTAAGATTAAATTGGAAACATATAGATTAGTAGGCCTAGTAGGACAAGATTCATCATCTATTCTAGAAGCCATTAAAACATGCCTAAAAAACAAAGATATATTCATCATTGTTGCACTAGATTAACAGTTAGCATAGGTAATAGAGAGAGGCTAGCTTATTGTCTATGAAAAGCCTAATAATCTACCATCTCTCCAAATTCTGATGTATCAACTGGCATTAAATATGCCTAAAGATGTTCATCATCCAACTCTCTGTTACAATATAGAAACTGTATGTGGATACACTCATATTATTCTTATATAGTTCCTTATATGTCCATTAATTATAATGAAGCCATCACCATAAACTACATAGATGTGGTCAATCAAACCATACAAGTTATATTTAATCAGTTTAATCAAATACAAAATATAGTTAGTAATACATAGGCCTCCACACTTGGGGGAATAAGTATACCTTATACAATAGTGTATTTTCCTATATGTCATACATAACAACAAACACAACTCAACGTATACATAATAGATCCTAACACATCAATCGCTCTTCTAACATACAAACAACCACATGATTAATCTCATAGACATATTGGACATCAAAAAACAAATTGTTCACTAGAAATAGATGAAGATTGTGAATTGATCTAACAAATCTTCCTTCAGCAGCACCAAAAATGGATGATGGATAAGCTGGGATTTAGGACATGTTAATTGAATTTAACCTAGGAATTAAATATGAGCATGGACCAACCATTGTAAGAGCTAGTAGACTAAAAAGGCTTTGTAAGGAATTGATAGCGTTGCAACACACTTATAAATATTGTTTTGCTTGGAATTATGATGAAATGTTTGGTTTAGATAAAGTTGTGGTTGAACATCCTTTACCAATCACGCTTGGGTTTAAGCTACAAAGACAACCTCCATGACTAATATCTCTATACATGGTTAATTGTGTGAAGGAAGAAGTCAAATGACTTTTAAGAGCTAGATTTATAAAGCTAATAAGATACATTGAGTGGATATCCAACAAAGTACCAGTATTGAAAAAAAATGACAGATTAAAGATATGCATAGATTTTAAAAATAAAAATCTTACAACTATAAAAGATGAATATATTATTTCAATGGATTATATATTGATTGATGTAGCATCGGGAAATGAAGTACTTCACTTTATAAATGGTCACTCTAGTTATAACCAAACCTTCATTGTAAAAGAAGATGTTTTCAAGACTTAAAAGAAATTACACTAGTAATAAGTTTATTAGTATTAGATGGTGAAATATTTATCTTAACAGCATTGAGATCCGATTTAATCATTTTATAATGACCAATAACATGAGAACATAGTGTTTCAACAACTTCAAGAGTTACTGTAGTAGTGGAAGGTGACATTGTTTTTTTTTTTTTTTAAATAAGCCCTTAATCAAAGAAGATGTGTATAACAAACCTCGGTTATCATCTTTGTTAATGAAACTAAAAAAATAATACAACAAGAGCAATTAGTGCCTACTAAACAACAATAGAAAAGAGGTGAATTAAAATGTTAAATAACATATTAAGGTGTTAGATGGTTTTTAATAACATATATTACTACAGGCCTTTTTCTCAATTAGATAATAGGAGTCTCATCTTCACTATTTTATTCTGGAATAAGAGGATGTTGGGTCTTCATATAGTTCATTAGTGGTTTAAATTGAGGACTCGTGATAGGCTAAGAAGTTGTGCATAAGAACTTATAAAAAAAACATAATCAAATAACAAATTATGATTGAAATAAGTAAAAATAAATGTATTACCTGATATTTCTTAGGTAGACCTTTTTTTCTCTAACAAAACTACTAAAGGTTTTTCTTTTAATGTCTTTACTAGAAGATTTCTCATTAAATAATTACCTTTGTACCATATTTTATAAGGAAAATGTATAAAGAATGTATAGTGTCATCTTGTCTAAAAAGAAAAGGCATAGATGTATTATGTATGTTAAGTAGGGGAAGTGGTGTTCAACCATTTCAAAAACTTCTTCCACTCTTTCTAGGTTGTCAAAAGTTATATTGTCTAAACTAACTTGTTTATAACATAACATATTGGGAGATGAATGCTTTGGATAAATCCTAATTGTATTGTGATAAAATAAGACTTAAAGGGCTAACAATAATATTAATTATTCTTTGATACTTGATTAATTGCTAACTCAAAGTGTAGATTCTTATATATGAGAATTCTCCTTCAAACTATTTTTGTCCCTCTTAGAATTTAATTTTTGGTACAGGAAAATGCCCATAAAGGCTTTGTCTTCATTGATGTAAGGGGAGATATTAAAACACCAATTCTTTTTATAAAAGATATAAGGGTTTTTTTATATCTTTTAAAAGAAGTATTCTTAAAAGAAACATTTAAAAGGCTATTTTCTTTATAGATGGAGTCTAGATTCAAGATTTCCCTAATGTCACTAAATTCTTCAAAATAGGTAATTATCCATGTATATACCCACCACAAGATTCCATAAATATTATATTTCATCATAAAATGGTGATCTCTATGTATGGTTTGACATTCTGGTCTTAGGGCAATTATCCTACCCTCAGCTAAAGTGATAGCAAGTAGGCTTTTATTGGTTTCTTGAACCTAAAGTATATCAGTTATCTACATATCCAATATATTAGGAAGGCCATATGTTTCCTATAAAAGGTCAAGTTTATCTTTTCTCTCTTCTTTTCATCAATAAACTGAATTCAAGAGCACCTAGCAGCAAGTCTTTGAAAGGACTTGCAGAAATTAAAATGGAAATATAAAGCTCCTCACCTGTTGTTTATAGGCCTCTAATTAAAGTTAAGTCATGCAAAGTAATATATAGTTTGTATCCCATAACTAAAAAGGAAAACATGATTAACTTTTGACTAAAATAGAAAAATAACAGGTAAAAGTTCTTTGTTAGGTTTGTTAGTGATTCTGGATAGTTAAATGCATAGTTTTGAAACCTGGACTGACCCAGCGGGTCGACCCGGGACCCGGCCAACCCGGGTCTGGGACCAGTCCGAGTCTAAGTAAAAACCCACCTAGGAGTTGGCCCGGCGAAACCTGGTCAATCCAGGTAAACCCGGCTGAGACCCGGCCTAAGAAGTGTGCTGACACTATCAGTAGTCAAGACAAAGAAGTCGAGCTAAGGACTCTTTACCCTCGATTCTTAGCATCTCAAAGAGACGATCCTCTAGAGAAGAACATCTGAAACTCTATCTCTTGAAATGAATACCCTTTCATTGGCTTATGCCATTTACCTAAACAAGCAAAGAAAGACTTCAAAGAAGATAGGAACTTACTCCTCTTCTCCTTCTATACGTGCCTGATACTACAGCAGCTAGAGAGGTATGGATTTGGACATGGAAGCATTAAGAAGATTCTTTTTAGCTTATGTGATTCACTCCTTAAATTAAATAAGACAATTAGCTTACTTGCTTTTGAGTTTTGAGAGGACAAGTTGTTTACGAAGAGAAGAGAAGAGAAAACAGACGCAAGACTCATCCTGATGGATGCGAGACAACAGAGGATGTGGGAGTTGCGGGTGCTGTGGTTGGGCATGAGAAACTAGAAGAGAGAGAGAGAGAGAGAGGTCATGCAGTTTTAGAAAGAAAGAGATTTTTTTGGGTTGACCCGGGTCAACCCATCTGACCCGTGACCTGATCATTATACCGGGTTTGGTTTAAAAACTATGGTTAAATGAAATTAAAGATCTTTTTATGCTTCCATTGTTCATCGAAGCTTTCTTATCTTCTACCTAACAAAGTAATGTAATCGGTAAGGGTAGTTTTTAAAATTAACTAATTAATGGAAACATTTCATATGTAAAATATGATTGATTGATTTTAAATAAATAATGATATTTTTCATATCATACTTAGTTGATTTAATGAATCAATCTCAGTACAAGTATGATAGAGTTGATATTCCTTTATTTGAGAAATAAAGTAATATAAGGTGCATTGGTTACATCTAAAATTAATATACATGTCTAAATCATAAAGAACAATGATTTTCAACACAAAACAGTGGAAGATAATTGAAATCAATTGTGAATAAAAAGAATTGACTATGTTGGATGAGTCTTTGATCAACTAGGAGTTGAAAAAGTTGTCAACCTAGTGATTAGAAGCCATGATCGACCAAAAGAAAGTGACCGGCTAAAAAAGCTTGAACATACACAAATAACTAATTGGAAGTCAAAAACTAGTCTAGAATTCATATGGATATCAATAGAAGAGGAGTTAGCTTGTATTAAGATTTAATATATTTTTTTAATCTAATACTAATTCTATATAGAACTAAAGTTATCTATATAAGTATGATATAAATTTTGTAATAGTATAAATAGGGTCAGATACTACTATAAATGATGGTTAACCCCAAATATTCAATTCCTATAATTTTATCCTTTTTTTTTCCTTCTAGAGAGTATTTATCGTGTTTTTCTATTTATAGTTTTTTATTTTATTTTCAAGAGCTTTAATTAATAGTAATCACTTTTTCCTTAAAACACAGTTCTGGGTTTGTAACGAGAATGCCCGCATGTTATGCACTCGGTCATCTCAGCATTTTCAAGGTAGTATAACATGCAGAAGTTAGGGCATATGTCAATTTTCTGGTATCCTAAACCGAGGGTTTCATCATGGACTTAGCAGCATAGAAGTTCTCTTTCAACCTGTTCCCTTCAGGTAAAATGCTTCTCACACATTCGATAATCTTGTCATAACCGGCTTCACTCAACCCGTGATCTGACTTAATGGTGAACACATGTGCTACGGCTGATAATTTACTATGGTTCATGCAGCCATCCCATAATAGTTCGTCAAAATCTTTCAACAGATCAAAAAACCTTGGTGCATCTACATTAGGTTCTTCTTCTATGATTGAACATTCCCTAACATTACCTTCACTCATTCTCATTGCATCCATAACCATATTCTTGTAAGGATTACTGTTCTCATTTCCAACTTCATGCATGTTGCTAGCACTAGAAGTTGACCCAACCACCTGTTCTTCCATGCTTTCATCAGGAGCAAATAGTTCTCTGTGTGCATACCAACACAGGTAATCCTCCATGAACCCTTTGGTTAGAAGATGCATCGTTACAACATCTTGATGCAGAAACTTTAAATTTTTACACTTCTTGTCGGACACCTAATACCGCCATCAGTAAAATTCCTCGGAATAGATGTTGCGAAATTAATAAAACCCGGAACACTGTTACAATAATCCATCCTCCGCAATCCTTGGGGTGAGTCCCAATACATTCATGAACGATCATCCATGACTTCTATTGAACCTCTATAAAACATAACAAAAATATTGGTTTTCCCCGACATTATCCAACAAACTAAAAAAACACTTATGTTAAATATTCATTATCAATTATCAACTATCAACTATCAACTATCAACTATCAACTATCAACGTTCATATATACAAATTTATACATATATAAATTTACGGAAATCACAACTTCGCAATAGAATTGATAACAATTAAAATAGACCCGTTAAACAAGCTATTAATTATTTATTTCATCACATCACATTTAATTTGGTGTAATTCAAACACAATTTCAACAATTTACAAACAAATATAATTTGACAAAATCTAAAACAAACTATAACAACTACAAAATTATACATTCATACTATAAGTTTTTTGACAAATAACAATCAAACAAGTACATACGTTAATAAAATACATATACTTAAAAAACAATAAAATTCACATTTAAATGTTAAAACTAAAAAGGATAGATTTACTTACAAAAAATGATAAAATCCACAAGAAACGGATATTATGACCACGTACAAAAGTATAAGAAACTTGAGTGCTTGTGTTGAGAAGAGTGGAGAGTTGGGATGGGTGGTTAGCTGTAGTTTGGGAAGGGAGAGGTGGGATGGGAAAGAAGAAGGAGAAACAGAGAAAGAGAGTGTCGGCAAAAGGGGTACGTATATAATGGCTTTTACTGATGGAATCACCGATGGAACATTCCCATCGGTAATTCCGCTGGTAAAAGTGCCACATCACTGTACAACTATCTCGGTTTAAATCCCTTAGTCATTCTGTCGGTAAAATCGTCTGAAAAAACTCCACGTTACCACATCATTGCATCTTTCCAAACAAACTATATAGGCTGTCGACGATCCGGTCGATATATACAGACAAAAATATTTCATCGGTATATACCGACCGGATCGTCGACGGAGTTATACCGTCTGTATATACCGATAAAATTGGAGATGAAATTATTTTCATCGGTAAAAATTACCGATGATAAAATTCCGTCGGTAATTCTGTTGGTTTTCGCCGGTTTTCTGGTAGTGATTGATTTATTTAATACCAAAAAAACATTTCATGTATAGATTACAATTCCAAATATTAATATGAAAGGCTAGAAAATGTGGGGAACCCAAGATTAATTTCAAAATTATCTCCCAAACATTTGAAAATTTAACTAAAGTCATGTCTTACGAAACACAATAATGTGTTAATCGAACAAGATATCAATTTAAAAACAATTTTTTTAATAATCCAACTTAACTCAATAGCAAGCAAACACCAAACCCAAACATAATCCATGAATCAAAAATTAAAGTTCAATTAGCAATCACAATCCCAAAAAATAAACACACAACCTAACACAAATTATCAAATAAAAAACGCATATCAATTCAAATTAAATAATATCCAAACAATCCAAAATCATACATAATAATAAACACTATGTTCCAAAGTTTAATATTATTATAGCAATTTGTCCAAAAAATGATATGAGATTATAAATCGATCTTCTTGGGTGTTTGGCATGTCCGAGGTTTACTGGAATCAAGGCTATAAGTAGAGGATTATTGACGACACATGATCTCCACACACCATCTTCACTCCTTAGCTATTGACTAAACCGGAAGCACCCTATCTTTAAAGCCATTATTTTAAAACTCAAATCGACCTGGCGGGCTGGCCTGTGACTTGAGGCTTGGGCCGAGACAGGTTTCAAAAGAAATTGGGGGAGAATTGATCCGGTGTAAAACAATAAAAAACCTGGGTGGACTTATGTCATGATTAACCCGACCAATCAAAATCAGATCAAAACTTGTTGATTATTTTTTTATTTTAATTAATTTTTTTTTCAAATTGATATTTTTTTTTACTTTTTTATAAAATAAAAAGATTTAGTTGGTTTGGGTTAACTCAGTTCAACCCACTCGACTCGTGACTCGGTACTTGTATTGGGTCATCTAAAAACTATGAAAAAAACCATAAAGACCATATCCTAGTAAATTAAACGTTGAATGATAAAACGAAAAAAATTCAAGGATAAAAAATTTCAATTAAAAGAATAAGGACCTCATTTGAAAACAAAAATTGAGAGGACAACATAAAATTTTGAATTGAATGACAAAAAATAAACCAAATTAACAAAAGATTCCAAAATTAAATAATTAAAATAAAGAGAACGAGGACCAAATACTAAAAAAAAATAATAATAAATAAAGATTGAATCCAAGTTGAAATTGAAAACAAGTTAGAATTTAATAAAAAGGCTAACAATCAAAATTAGAAATTAAAATATTGAGGGTTAAGCCTAAAACATCATCAAATTTTAAATTGAAAAGAAAAATCAATTTCACAAAAAAATCCAAAACAAAAATAAAAATAAGGAGAATAAGGACCAAATTTAAAATAATTTAAAATAAGATCATGGATCCAAAAATAAAATAAAAAATAAACTAAAAGTTAATAAAAAAGTTAAGAATCAAAATTAGAAATCAAGAAATTTAAGGTCAAACTTGAAACTTCATAAAATAAGAGGACACGTTTAATATAAAAGTCAAAAGCCAAATGATAGAATTGAAAAATAAATAAATCAAATTTGACACAGTTAAGAAATGAGGATCAAATGTAATAAAATTAACAAATAACACTCTTCTAATTTTTTTTGCTAGGGCAACATATTTTCCAAGGGTAAAGAGAGAAAAGAGAGGGAAAAAAAACAATGTCAAACCTTCATTGTGTATGACTACACGCATCTCACCACCGTGAAGGAGACGACAAGATGCATTGAATGCTGTCCTGGAATGTGTTGTTCGGCCTAACAGGAGGTGCCACACGCACCGCCCAAAAGGTGTTGGCGCCTCTCGTGCACGCGTCATCAACATTTTATTTACAATAATATTATATTTTAATTAAAAGATTTAAATGCCCATAAGTTAACTTGCCAATTATAAAAAGAAAACCTATATGAAATGATGAAGGCACTCGTGACTTTAACTTTAAGAAAATTTAATAAAAGGATAATTTGTATATTTTACTATTTACACTTTTTGAAAAACCCTTCCTCTTTCATTTTAATTAATTTAGCCTATAAGGGTAGTTTAATAATTTTATTGTACATCTAAAAGTGGAAAGCCCTCAAGATCTCTATGAATTTTAATTTAACAATTTAATCATGTAAAGAAAGTATTTTAAAAACTAGTTATAAGATATGTGTGATAAAAAATAAAAAAATAATTTTTTTGTAAGAATTTATATAAAATTAGAGAGAGTATACAGTAAAAGTCTAGGAGTTTCAAAGATTTTATGCATGACTACCATGGAGACCTGATGGTGATTAAAGGCTAAATCTTCTTTAAACTCCTTGCTATGTTAGGTTTGTTTGTTTTTGTGAAATGTTTTAGGGATTTAATATGTGATTTACTAATTGATTCTATAAGGATATGTCTGGAACATGCTATTATTATACACTATTTGATAAATTTTCTAGAGAGAGGTTACAAAGGGAAAGGAAAAATCTTTCATTCATTGGGCAATGACAAAACATCCAATGAAGATGTGGCGGCAAAAATATTTAATTCATTAAATAGCAATGCACAATTTAAATAATCCCTCATTCTTATTTATATATCTATTTTGGCGCCAAAAGCCATAAATTTTCCCGCCATAAAAAACCCAACCTCCAAAAACATCCATTCCCTTCTTCCTCACTCTCTAGAACCCTAGCAACTCAATCCACACACACAGAGAGATCCATCAATGGCGGAAGAGCAGCCAGCAGTGTTAAATGGGAAGCGAAGAAGAGGAGCAGAAGCCACGGCCAGATCCGAAGCCCTTGAGCGACTCAAAGCGCTCCGTCGTGGTGGCAGGAGATCTGAAAATGGCGGCGGGTACGCCATCAAAATGGAAGATCCAATCTATGATTCCGTCCCCGAGGACGAGTACAACAGTCTCGTCGCTCGCCGCCGCGAGGAAGCTCAGGGTTTCATCGTTGACGATAACGGCCTAGGTTACGGCGACGAAGGTGAAGAAGAGGACTGGTCTCAGGCCGGATTACCTCCGTCTTCGGATGAATCGGACGGCGAGGGTTTGAATAAGAGTAGATCTAGAAAGAAGAAAAGTGAAAAGAAAGAGAAAGAGAAAGAAGTGAAGAAAGGTAATGCTTCGTTGACGGCTGCTGCGGCGGCGATTATGGGGAAAACGAAGATATCGGCTATGTTTACATCAAATGTCTTTAAAAATAGGGATTCTGTTGGTAAGGTAAAGAGTTTTGATTGTGACAATATTGTTGATGATGTTATCGCGGAGTTTGCTCCTGATGAAGCTGATAGAGAAAGGCGTAGAAGAGGACAGTTGATTGTGAAGAATGCTACACCAATTAAGAGTGAAAATCGATTTTTTGATAACGGTAATGATGTTAATTTTATGGTTAAAGCAGATTTGGATAGGGATTTTATTAATTATAAGAGTGGTGTTGATGAGAAAAAAGAGGGAATTGTGGAAGTGAAAGAGAAGGGAGAGGATAAATTGTCTAATCTGGTTAAAGAGGAGGTTGTAAGTGTTTTGGAAGTGAAAGCAGACGAGGCAGTTGTGAAGAAGGATGGTGGACGTACACTTAATGCGAAGATTAGTGATGAGGAGAGGGATCCAGCTTTGAGTGCTACAGCCGGGTGGAAAGAAGTGATGAATGGTAAGAATGGGGGTGAGGCTGTTGGTGGCGCTGGGGTAGTTGAGGAGGTTAAAAGTGGAGCAAATTGTGAGGAGCAATCCGAGTTTGAGCTGGATGGTGATGGGTCATTACCCTTTTACATTCTTGATGCTTATGAAGAGATTTTTGGTGCCAACATGGGCACGATCTATTTGTTTGGGAAGGTAATGTTACTTGTTTGATATTTTACCCCAAAATCCTAAAAAAAGTCTTTTTTTGGGATCCTGTAACACTTTTTTTTTGTAGAATGTTAACAATGCTTGTTACAAGAACTTGGATGATTCATTAATTTTCCTTCAAGGGTGATTAAAACGGGCTGTACTAACAAATTAGAATAGGTGGCAGTAGGGTGACTGATTGCACTTAATTGACACTATCAGATAACTAATTTCCCAGTGGTAATTTTTAATTAGTTAGCTATGTGTGATCATTAAACTCTATAAGGCTTTAAGTTGAGGTTAGTGATGAACAAAGATGATGCTTTACTTATTGAAAAACATTCAGTAATATATTTATGCAGTTTGGATATTTCTCCATTTTTTTCTTGAAACCTGACAAATTTAGTACATTATTGAGCTGGTGGTGGCATTCATTTCATAGATAGCCAATCCGTCCAACAATCAAGTTCGCACAGTGGCATGCAACGAAACTTATCTATTTCTTATGTGTTATTGGTATAAATCCTGGTGTTAGTAGTGATGTTGACATCTGACTTTGGTATTTAGGTGAAAGCCGGAAATACATATCATAGTTGCTGTGTGGTTGTGAAGAATATGCACAGATGTGTTTATGCAATTCCAAATAGTTCTATATTTCATACTGATGAGATGAGCATGCTAGAGAAAGAGGTTGAAGAGTCACGGATTTCTTCCACAGATTTCCATAAAAAGCTGCAAGTAAGTACATTCTCATATACAAATGTATCTACATATACGTGCTTAAATTATGGAACAAATGTCTTATATTATGGAACAAATATCTCTGTGTTTTATTTTCTGGCTGCTTTTAATGCTTTTATGCAATTTTCTTCTGCAGGACATGGCATATGAACTAAAGAATGAAGTTGCAAGTCAATTGTTAAGTCTCAATGTTTCAAGTTTCAGCATGGCTCCGGTTAAGGTTTGCAGATTCATTCATTCTAATGTCAAAAACAGTGCATTTCTCAAAATGCACTACTTATATTCTGCTGTGCTGTTCATATTTCCTGATATTCTTTTTATTTATTTTGTTGACCAACTAACAGAGGAGATATGCATTTGAGCGCTCTGATATACCAGCTGGAGAGAATTATGCACTCAAGATCAACTATCCATTTAAGGTTTCCACCAAATTTGTTAAACATAGTAACGCAGTTTAAATCATTGAGCTATATTTGAGACAGTCAGATGTCATATTTGTACATCTTAGAGTTTCTTAAGTTACTGTTTTGATACTATCAAGCTCTGTTAAACTCTCTATTTTGGATTATATATTTTGGATTCTCTGAGTGCAGGAACCTCCGCTCCCAGCAGATCTGAAAGGGGAAACTTTCTGTGCTTTGCTAGGAACTCATTGCAGGTAATAGATCTGGGGGTTTTGCTAACTTCCGGGCTTAAAGGGTGTGGTGCGCTTTTAAATTCCAACCAGACATTACTTGCTCTTAAATAAATCCATGTGTACGAGTTACATAAGAGTGTGATAGAAATTCAATGTGAAAACTTGCTTTAATGAGCTTACAGACCATCTCTTTCTTTTTATTACAAGTGCTGTCAATATTTTGGCATGTATTCAGAAGTTGTCATCGTAGCTCTTCTACTGCTGGATTGATTTGTCCTAGACTTGTCAAATCTCAAGCTAGACAGCCTAGCCTTCTCAAAACTCAATAACTAAGGTAAAAAAGAGATCAGATGGCTTTAGCTAGTTAGTTGATTAGTCAATACACTTATTGATCACCTATACAAGTCTCAATGTCCGCTGATACAGCTTTATTGTGTTAACATAGAGTCATGTTTGAATCTGATATAAATATTGAATTGAGGCCAGTAAAGTCAACTTGATCATCTTTTATGCAATTTTAGTTCTGGCAAGTTCCAATTCAGCTTCGAGGGGTGGACAGTTATACATAATGAACAATAAATTCTTCTATGGAAGTGGAAAATAATTATTGTTATCATTTACAGTGCTTTAGAGCTTTTTCTCGTTAAAAGGAAGGTAAAGGGACCTTCGTGGCTTTCAGTTTCAAAATTTGCAACTTGCCCAGCTTCGCAAAAGGTAAGGTTTTTAATCAACACATCTTTTATCAGTTCACTTATCCCTCATGAACTCCTTTATAATATCTTCTATGTTTCCTCTGTACCAATCTTGGTCAGGTGAGCTGGTGCAAGTTTGAGATCATTGTTGAATCTCCAAAGGACATACAAGTTTCATCTTCTTCAAATAGCAAAATAGAGATTCCTCCAGTGGTTGTTGCTGCAATAAATCTGAAAACTGTCATAAATGAAAAGCAGAATGTGAATGAAATAGTCTCTGCTTCTGTCATTTGCTGTCACAAGGCCAAGGTTTGATTAAGAGCTCCCATGGCCCCTTCTGCTTTCATTTTGATTTCAGGCATTTTTCATTTGGATGTCATCCATTTTGCCTTTGAAGTTGTTGGTTTGAACACATATATGCAATGACAATGTCATCTGATCTTAGTTCACATGTCAGTTTGAGTAAAAAGGCACTTGGAAAAGGCATCACATATTATTTACTGGTAGAGTTAGATGCAGGTTATGTTCTTGTAATGATACAATACAAATAAAAATTGTTCACTTTGTGCCTTGGAGTCCTAACTTTTGAAGTTACTATGTTTTGTTGGATGTTATCCACAATTTTCTTCCTGAATTTGTTGGTAATGCACTACAAAGTAATTCATAAAAGGGTTTGAAGTTCATTTTTAATGTGACCTTGGTCAGGAGGGAAATATTTACACCAGCTTGACGCTCATTATTTTTCATAAATATGCTCCACTTTATGGCTTACGTTATGTGACCTCTAATTGAAGTTTTGGCATTGTTACCATGTAGGCTTCTAGCTCTAATCCAGGATAAAGTTGATTTCACAAGTGCTTTCCCATTTTATGCCATACAAGTTTATGTGCATTACTAAGATAAGCTACTACTTATACTGCTTCACTTTTCAGATTGACACTCCCATGTTGGCCTCCGAGTGGAAGAAACCTGGCATGCTGAGCCATTTTACTGTTGTTCGCAAGCTTGATGGAGGGATATTCCCAATGGGATTTTCCAAAGAGGTTACAGACAGAAACACAATGGCTGGATCAAATGTCTTAGCTATTGAAAGCAGGTGAGTTTTCTTTTGTATCCTGTTTTCAACTTCTTGTTTCTTTGTTCTTTCTAATCATATTTCTGGCATTTGTAGTTAAAGTATTTTTTACATCTTTTTGCAGCGAAAGAGCTTTGTTAAATCGTCTGATGATTGCATTACACAAATTAGACAGTGATTTTCTTGTTGGACATAATATATCTGGTTTTGACCTGGATGTTCTCCTCCATAGGACACAGGTGGGGTTATTTTTGTGATGCTTTCTAACAGAAATATTATATGAGGTAAAGTTCTTGTTAAATCTGTGTTCTCATTTATGTAGGCTTGCCGGGTGCCAAGTAGCACATGGTCCAAAATAGGACGTCTCAAGCGTTCTATGATGCCTAAACTTACAAAAGGAAATGCCATTTTTGGCTCTGGAGCAAGTCCAGGGATCATGTCTTGCATTGCTGGCCGGCTCTTATGCGATACATATTTGGCTTCCCGTGATTTATTAAAAGAGGTATTGTGGACACCTGATGGCATCACATCGTGCAGTTAACGCTGGACAAAAAATTCAGTTTCTCACAGTTTAACTTCAATTCATCCAGGTTAGTTATTCCTTGACGCAACTTGCTAAGACTCGGCTGAACAAAGACCGCAAGGAGATTGCACCACATGATATTCCCACAATGTTCCAGACGTCAAAGTCCCTTATTGAACTAGTAAGTTCTGATTCTAACTTCAGTTACTTGACCAGAATTATCATGCTAGGTAATATATTCCTTGTAGAAATTAGAGTTAGAACTTTTCTTGTCCTGGTAAACAGTTTTTATTGTGGTTAAATTAGTATGTTTTTGTATTTCTATAGAAGTGCACATCTTTCTTGATAATTCAGAGTGTTCTATGTGATAACAGACAATTTGTGGTTGTGAAAATTGTGGCTTTACTAATTTGCTCTAAGATTAACAACTTGGATGGTTCAGGCATATAATTTGCAACATTGTAATAAAGTTTGCAAATAATTTTAACCTTGTATTTCATATATATCTGGGCTATGGTGATTTTAGTAGCCAACTGACAGCCTAAACTAGCTTAGTTAGGTAAATTGTCTTTGCTTGTCAATCAGGGCATCTTTTAAGCCCATAAAGTTAATGTGATGATGCTTGTGGTCAGCTTTACCTGCTACGAGAAAATTATGAATGGTCCCCTCTTTTCTGGCCTATTATGGTTCTCATGGTGTCAGTAATGTGTTCAGGTTGAATATGGTGAGACAGATGCATGGTTATCTATGGAACTCATGTTTCATTTGAGCATTCTTCCTCTCACACGCCAGCTGACCAATATCAGTGGGAATCTCTGGGGGAAAACACTTCAAGTGAGTTCTCGCAGAATTGGTTTTCCCTTTTTTATGATTTATTTCTGCAAGTTGTGTCCAAAACATCATTACAAATGTATAAACACTTCTAATATATGTTTTTCCAGGGTGCAAGGGCACAAAGAGTAGAATATCTTCTATTGCATGCATTCCATGCAAAGAAATATATTGTCCCAGACAAGATGTCTTCTCGTTTAAAGGAAGCAAAAATGACAAAGAGGAGAATTAATAATGGCATTGAGGATAGAAATGCTGATGAGTTGGACACTGATGCTGCCAATTTCGAAAATGACAATCAACAGAGTGATCATGGGAAAAGAAAAAAAGGTCCTGCCTATGCAGGTGGATTGGTTCTGGAGCCTAAAAAAGGTTTATATGACAAATATGTATTGCTTCTGGATTTCAATAGTCTTTACCCCTCAATTATTCAGGTTAATATCTTTTTCCCTCCTCACCCTCTCTCTTGCTTGATTACCTCATTGATCTACCACTTTCATGGCACTAATACTTAATTCATTTTACAGGAATACAATATCTGCTTCACAACAGTTGAAAGGTCTATGGATGGATTGGTTCCGCGTTTACCTTCCAGTAAAACAACTGGAGTTCTGCCTGAGGTATGATCACCTCATTGCTTGTTAGCTTAATCAGTAAAAAATAATTGTTAGAGGGCTTGTTAAAAATTGTAGTGCATGCTATCTATCCTCATCATTTGCATTTATGCTCTTCAATGCATTGCATCTGAGATTTCTGTTTTCAAATATGGAATTATGTGTACCATTCTTTTTCCATTGTTTTGAGGTAAAGTGGTTTCCAGGAATTTATTTTACATGTTCTTTGACAGTTGCTGAAAAATTTAGTTGAGAGAAGAAGAATGGTTAAGTCATGGATGAAGAATGCATCTGGTCTCAAAGTCCAGCAGCTTGACATTCAGCAACAAGCACTAAAGCTCACTGCAAATAGGTTTATATTTATTTTCTTGGCATCTAGATTTTGGTTTTTTTTCTCAATCAATGTCACTGTTGTTCATTACATAATTCCTACTTTTTTTTTCTTATACATTCTGACATGGCTGGTCATGCAGTATGTATGGATGCCTTGGGTTTTCCAATTCAAGATTCTATGCAAAGCCACTTGCAGAACTAATAACTCTACAAGTAAGATAAACATTGCTTTTGCTGAAACTGAATGTCTTGCTCTCAAGTGAAAACTGATGTACTGACCAAGTCAAGTGACTGATATTTAGGGAAGGGAGATTTTACAAAGTACTGTTGATCTTGTTCAGAACAATTTGAACTTGGAGGTTAGACCTTCTGCATTGATGTATATAAATTGTTGTCATATTCTTCTAGTAGTTATGTTCATAAATTCACATGACTAGCACTGTGGTTAGCTCTTGAAGAGTGCCTTTTACTTTGAATTGCAGGTGATCTATGGTGATACAGATTCAATTATGATTTATAGTGGACTAGATGATATTCCAAAAGCAAAAGCTATTGCAGGGAAAGTCATCCAGGAGGTAAAATTATGGTCATGTACTTTGTGCTTGTTGGAAAAATTCTATGTACGTTATGTTGCAAAAACAGTTATATGGAGACCTATCAGCATTCCATGCTAAAAAATTCAAAATGCAATGAAATGTCTAAATGAACTGACCTTGTCATATTCCTAGTGAATAGATAACAGTGGGATACAGTTACTGCACTTTTTGACAAATCCAAAATCCATAAGACTTGGGCATCTATAAAGTTCGAAATTTAATGATTTAACTCCAACTTGCCAGCATGCAGTTTACTTAAACAAAATGAAGTCTTCTTTGTTTTCTCCTTGTCATGTTGCTACCATTAGATTCCTCTTCTCTTTTCATGCTCTACAATGCATGTAACTTCATTTAGCTGTATCTAGGTTAACAAGAAGTACAGGTGTCTAGAAATTGATCTTGATGGCTTGTACAAAAGAATGCTTCTTCTAAAGAAGAAGAAATATGCAGCTGTTAAGGTGCAATTCAAGGATGGGACACCATACGAGGTAAATTTTTGTAAAAATAAATATTTTTTTGCCATGTCAGTTACTGTTGTCTTGAATAAGATCAGTATAATAACTTTTTTGCTGCAGGTTATTGAACGTAAAGGTCTTGACATGGTTCGTCGTGACTGGAGCTTGCTATCAAAGGAATTGGGAGATTTCTGCCTGGCTCAAATTTTGTCTGGAGGGTATGCTATACTGTCCTTTTTTTTTACAGTCATTTTGACTTTGTACTTGGCTGGAATTCAACGAAAGTGATTGGAGTCCCCATTTACCTTGTCACGCCTTTGGCTCTTGTGCTCACAGGTCATGCGAGGATGTAATTGAATCAATACATAACTCCCTCATGAAGGTAATGTTGAATTATTGTCAATATTCCTTTCCTTTCCTTTATTTTTTAAAAGAAAAGGCAAATTGTCAGGAAAATGGTAAAAGAGATATGGCCATTTCAATATGGTTATTGTTGAACAAATGAAAGGCAGTTGAAGGGATTATGGATCCTGGTAGAGAAAGGTGTTATCATCTCAACTTCTTTGGAAAACTAGAGTTGCCATTGAATGATGGCTGTGCTTTAAACTTGCCTTTCCATTTGGAGTCTTATTGTTCAGTTTTGTGAATTTAACAGGTCCAGGAAGATATGAGGAGTGGACAAGTAGCCCTTGAGAAATATGTCATCACAAAGACATTGACTAAACCACCTGAAGCCTATCCTGATGTCAAAAATCAACCCCATGCTCTGGTGAGTCTGAACATTTTTGAATTGTTCTTTAACGGGTCTTTAACCATATTTTCATGGTTTGTACCATTTGACTAATCCATTCTTACTTTTGTGCACCATTTTCCAGGTAGCACTAAGGTTGAAGCAAAGTGGTTATACAGCTGGTTGCTCTGCTGGTGATACAGTACCGTATATAATTTGCTGTGAGCAGGTATTGATTGATGTAATTTGGGTATAGCATTCCAAGCCTTGTATTTAAAATGTAACCTTGTTCAATGTTCTTTTATTTTCTGCCCTTGTTTTTCAATCGAGCAGGGTGCGGGTGCTTCTGCAGTAAGTTTAACAGGGATAGCCCAGCGTGCAAGACATCCCGATGAATTGAAATGTGATGATGGGAAATGGATTATTGACATTGAGTACTACTTGTCACAGCAAATTCATCCTGTGGTATCACGTTTATGTGCTTCAATCCAGGGTACAAGCCCAGAGCGTTTGGCTGATTGCTTGGGGCTTGACTCATCCAAGGTATTCTTCCTAGCCAGACTCAGAGTTATGATATTTTCCAATTTGTATGCAGCACTTAACCCTGATTAATTGTTTTTACAGTTCCGTAGTAAATCAAGTGAATCTGTCCCTTCTAGCTCCCTCCTGTTTGCTGCTGATGATGAGGAAAGGTAATTATTATGCCTAGCAATGCCATTATGGTCCAATGCTTTCAAATATCTTCTGTGCCTAAATTTAATTTCAATAGCTTAGCTTTTGTTATTTGTGTCTAAGGCATCATTTCCAGAATTAATTAATAAAATTTGGAATACATTGTAGGGTATAAATGCAATTATATTTGAAACTGTAATATGAAATCCTTTTCACTTCTAGTTCCTTTTCACTCCATTTTGTTTTCCTTGAATTGAATTGCAGATATCAGAGTTGTGAGCCGCTAATCTTGTCATGTCCCGGCTGCTCTGGTACTTTTCACTGTCCTCCTGTCTTCAGTTCCATTTGTACGTCAATTCTTGAGAAATCAAAAAACCCACAAATCGAAGAATCTATATCCAATTTCTGGCATAGATTGTGTTGCCCTAAATGCCCAGAGGAAGGTGACTTGGGCAGAATATCTCCTGCAACGATGGCCAATCAGGTTTTTATGGAATTGCTTTCATATCATTAAACTTCTTAATCTTCTTCTATGTTGTGCACTTGGAGAAAGAAATATTACATGGTTCGCTGTCAAGACATTGAAAGATGTTTCCTGGAGTGTTTTATTGAGATGGACTGGGTCCGCGAATGAATTATTTATTAAACACTTGACTCTTTTGAGTTCTGAGTTAAGAGCGGTGAGTGTGATCCTTTCTATTTCAGGTCAAAAGGCAAGCAGAGGGGTTTGTTTCCACCTACTATAAAGGCGTAATGATGGTAATCTACTTATTGCACATTATTACAAGGAATACAAGATCAACATACATGGACGATGATAATAATTAAATCTAGTCTGCTTTCAGTGTGATGATGAAACTTGTAAGCATACCACAAGGAGTCTCAACCTGAGGCTGGTTGGTGATTCCGAGAGAGGAACAGTTTGTCCAAGCTATCCACGCTGCAATGGGCGTCTAGTGAGAAAGGTTTACATCGCATACTGAACTTTAAAGAAATTTATTCCATTGATTGTAATTGGTTACTGAGAAATTTGGTTCTAAATGTGTTTTCGCCAGTATACGGAAGCAGATTTGTACAAGCAACTGTCGTATTTCTGTCACCTGCTCGACACTGCTCGCTGCATTGAAAAGGTTGGTATCTTTGTTTAGTTGTTGATTTGTCATGATAAGTTGCCATGCTCTGGTGCTGATTTAGCTTGACGTTTCATGGTTGATCTAGTTGCAGGCGGACGCAGGCACTAGAATACAGGTAGAAAAGGAGCTGATGAAAATCCGGCCAATGGTTGATATGGCACTTTCAACAGTTAAGAAGATTAGGGACAGATGTGCTTATGGGTGGGTGCAGTTGAATGGCCTTGCAGTCACAGTATAATTTGCCAAGCAATATGTAAATATCAGGTATAAGTCTGGTCAGAGCATTCTAACTTTCTGCTGTATGGAAATGGAAATATGTGCCAATTCTTCAATGGCGAACCATCTTATTTGTTGATTCCTTGTATTATGTATAAATTTAGTTTTTTTATGTCAAGTTTTATAGGTTTTAGTTTTGAGGTAACAATTTGACCAAAAGAAGTTTTGGGGTTAGAACCAGCACTATGCAAACAGACCCATATAGATTTTTTCCATCAAATTGAGAGTGTTCTTAAAAGGTAATTAAAATACTTCAATTTTGATGGGGCTAGTTCATTTTTGCCAAAGGCCATGCTGAAAGTAAATATTTTAGAGCTTTTCCATAGCTTTATTTTTCACGGGTACAAAAATATTCTGGTAAATTCTGCACTCTATTTGATAGATTGTTATTAATGAACTTTTTTAATTACTCGTGTATTTTATCTTTAAATTATATATTATAAATTTATTGGTAAGGCCCTTCCGAATCCATGGATGTCGATTTTTTAAGTTTTAACACGTCTTTAATATTTTATTAGTACAAATATATTTTAAAAGCTTTCACATTATATTGATGTCATTTATTTTAATTAAAATGGTTTTTCATGCTCAGTCATTCTTTTCTTGAGGGGTTGGTCTCGTTTTCCCATATCTTTCTCATTTGGCTAAGCTGCTATGGCATAACTGTGTGTTACATAGTACAAGCTCAAAAAATCCATCTCATGGCATTTTTAATTGTCAAAAAATATTCTTAAGAAAGAAAAAATAATCTCATCATTTCCAATTCAACACTTCAACGCTCACGAAAAGTTCATGTCTCCTTAACAATTTATGAACCGAAAAATTTGGGAGAAACCAGGGAGCGCTCATGAACTATTGTTTTGTACATTTCAAAACGGACGTCCAACTAACCCACATGTAACATTAATAGATGTATTAAGCAAGTTCGATTTGAGTTTATTTGAAAGTGTGGTTATAATTATTTTTTAAAGTATTTTTTATTTAGAAATATATTAAAATAATATTTTTTTATTTTTTAAAAATTATTTTTGATATTAGCGCATTAAAATGATCTAAAAATACCAAAAACATATTAATTTTTTTTAAAAACGCTTTTGAAATGTAAAAAATAAAAACAACGACGGTGTATACTTAAAAATACTTTTGGGTTGTGATTCCATGCTTACAGTGGCACGCACCTGTAATGGTGCATGCTAGTCATAAGTAATAGGAGTATGCAAAAAAATCAGAAAATTGAAAAAAAATTAACCGAAAAAACTTAACTGAGAAAAAAAACCGATTATAATAGTTAGAAAAAATCCCGGTTTGGTTTGGTTTTTAGTTTTGTAATGCAGGAACCAGTTAACCCGGATCGAACCAAATTGGTTCAAATAGAAATAAAAAAATGGTACGATAAATACCTTCCAAACCCATCTACAGTTCTACATTTCAGTCTCTTCTTCTAACCTAGCCGCCCCCCTGATTAAATCTTCATCTCTTTTCCATTCTCTTCCATTTATAGTTCTACATTTCAGTATCTTCTTCTAACCTAGCAAACCTAGCCGCCCCCACTCCCTCTTGTTTAATCTCTCAATCAAATCTTCATCTCTCAATCTTTATGTCTCTAAATCAAAACTAGTAGTCACTCCTTCAAGTTCTTTATCTCTCCAAGTTGGATGAGAAATTTAATGTTGTCTATTCTCTTTTCTAAATTGTTTTTTCTTTTTAGTTTTTATTAGTTTATATTAACTTATTTTGTTAAACTTTTCAGGTAAACTATTCAAGAGAACCAGATGTATTTTTAATGTCCATGCTTGTGCACCTCAATAGTTGGGTTTTTTCTTTGCAGTTTCTTCTCACTTGATTTCTGAGAAAATACAAGCAATAAAATGTTGAAGGCATATGGTTTACTTAACAATAATATTAAAATAACAGTATCTTTCCTTTTGTTTTGTTTTTGTGAGTGTTGGGAGAGATACATTTGATGCGTTTTATTTCAATTTCAAGGACTCCTACAGATTGTATTTTTTTAGTTTTATCAGAGGCATTGTTTTCTTGGTTTAAGTGTTATTTGTTGTATAATTTTATTTTGGATTTTGATTAGAGTTGATTGGTTTGAGAAAACCATTGGGTGTAAATTAAAATATATTTCTTCTATCATTTGAGATAAATCCTAGTAAAAGAAAGTTAAACAATGAATATAAATTTTTTTATATCGATTACAAATTTACAAGCCTTTTAAATGACCCCATCAAAAGTAATAAAAAAGCCAAAAACAATTAAACTGATTTTTTCTATTTTTCTCTTCAATTAACCAAATCAAACCGAATTGAAACTAGTTAGTTTGAACTGATTTCAGTTTTTTTAAAAAAATTAATTTAGTTGTTTTTTTAGATGAAAACTAAACCAAATAAAAAATGTTCACTTCTAATAATTAATGACGGGCACATCATGCCTTGATAGGACATTGTACTTTGTTAGATTTTTGGACATTTCTGTGATCGCAAGAAGTGATGACTGTAATATGCCCTGATAGGTTAATGTTTAAAAGTTTCATGGATCCTATTAGAAAACAGGGGGATGTTTATAATTTGTGTGAAGATTACCTCTAGATTTATTTTTTAATTCGAGGTTTAATAAATTTTTGAAGGTTGAATTATTATAAATTATAAAAAATTTATTTTACCTCTAATAAAAATTACAAATTAAAAATTTCCTAAAATATTTTTGAAGAGAGTAATTATTATGCTTTTAAAAATAACTTTTTTATTTTTTTTCTTATTCTACCTTAAATGATAACTCTTTTTTTTTTTGTTCTTTGCTTTTATAACTATTTTATTATATTTTTATACTTTTAACTCCTTTTATGAAAATATAAGATATAACATTTTATTTATAGAAAAATAAATTACTCTTAGCATTCTATAATTTAATTGAAATTACACTTTTCTATCAAGTTTTGACAATTCATAATTGACATCACAAGTCCACATAATTTTTTAAATAGGATAAAAACACCATAACTATTCTCGTATATAATATATCAAAAACTCAAATAAAAAAACAGATCATAAATTCTCTCCTCTAAGCACAATTTCTGTCTTCAAATATCATTTGCTCTCATTTCTGTAAAGATCTTAACACCAATCAAAACCAAAATCTAGTTTTTTAAAATGCCATAAGAAAGTATAGAGGACAATTTAAAACCAAATATTCTTATAACAATAACAATAATAATAATAATCTCCATCCTAGATTTTAACTGTCTTCCAAGTGCATAAATATTTCAGTAAAGGTAAGGTGAACACACTGCTTGGAGAAAAGGAAAACAATCAATTACTTTATTAATAAATAGGGAAACATATCGGTTTATCGAGTCCAAGGTTCATCTTTATGAAAAGTGAATCATCTATATGTTGAGTGCTCCTCCAGCTTTATTGGAATCATTACTTGACCTGCATTTTTGTACAATGCTCCACGTATCGTATTTGGGGACCCATCCTCACTGCAACTCCCCGACAGGTGCCTCGTTGAGCCATAGGAAATGGATGAAATCATACAGTTTTGCGCTTACACTCACCTGCTAAGCATTGAAGTTTCACATTTCCATGGTCGCAGCTATCTAAAATTACAGAAGAAAATATTCACAGCAGATGGAAGCATCACCTTGTACGGTGTTGGGTTAAGCCTCCTCATATGATCAGGACGCATTCGCTCAAGCTGCTTGATACAGCTATCTCTAATGTCCTTGAGAGGAGGTAAATCTTCTCTTGGTTTCTCTTCAAGAAACAAAAACACATTTTAGACATGCTATAGATGAAGTAAGCTCAGCCTGTGGACAAACAATATTATGTGGGGTTTGATACAATGCTGAGTCCTCAAATCTTATCTTAACTACAAATCAAATGATTGCAAAATTTGGGAAACCATATGTAGATATAATTATATCCCTGCATGTGTAAGCATTTGTGAAGAAGCAGATCTTCAACACATCATGTTCAACTGTGATATCATATACAAAATATTTCACTTCACAGAAACCCCCACCTGAGCTCCCAGGCCAATAACACTTTAGAAGCTCCTCAACCTGCTGTGGAACCACATACGCTCTCTTGGATTCATTAAAAGGATGGCGACACAGTATCCGTTCTCCCACCTGAAAGTTTAGAGAAAGAAGATATTATGTTTTCTCCTTCAAATAATCACCACAGTGAGTTGATTCCATCAGGCAGGTAGCTCAATCATGGGTTAAAAGGGAAAAAAATGTACATGAGATAAAAAGCTAGTGACTGTTGATGTTGACAGTAAACTCTTACGACCAAACTCGTAAAACCAGTGTATAAATCAATAACTGAGATCTCACCAGACTCTGAAGTCCATTATATCTTGAATATGTTTTGCAATCAAAATTTAATTCTCCATATAAAACAAGTAGATCAAAGATTTTGAACACCAACCTCTCGGCCAGCTCAGTGTTAAGAAAATCTTTCATAATGATGGTACTTGGTAGAGGTAAAACATCAAAGATTAGAGCACATGGAGCACTTCACCCATAAATCCATTAAATGTTGACCCTGATTTTTGAATACTGAGCTCTCAACTTGCTTAGTGAAAACGTTCTTGTTGATCATGCAAGCAATCTCAGATTACATTTGATAAATAGCACAATATAAAGGATAATGGTGGTGATACTTGGTAGAGCATAAAACATCAAAGATTTGAGCATGTGGATTGCTTTACTGATAAAATCATTAATTGATGGACTACCTTTGGAGATGGTTCATTTTCCCCTGTCATTATGTCCACCAGTGGGTACCCTTCTCTTCCATACAATCTATAAGACCGCTTTTTGCATGGTATAGAAACCTGGTAAAATAACAAAGGGGAGAAAAATCAGTGATTCTATAAAAACTAATAAAAGTTTCTTCGACTTAGATCAAACCTTTGAAACATCTTCAGAAAGTTTGATGCGAGGCTGATTGTTTATTTCAACAAGCTTGAAGACACAACCCAAAGCAGCTTGAGCATAGCAAGTTACAAGATAGGTTCCAATTCCATACGAATCCACTTCATGACCCTGAGCAGCCAAAAAAAGCTATATCAATTAGATTTAGGTCGCTCAAAATGTATGTCTAGCATTTACATAATTAGGCATACATGCTTTAACATACTGAGGCAGATAAGCAACATAAATTATTAGTGCGAGCATTTTATTTGGCCACTGTTTGTTGCTTTACAATGGAAATGTTATTCATGCTGCTGCAACACATTTGAGACAAGCAGATCAGCAACAACTTTGGCATTCAATGTTTGACCAAAATGTTTTTCAACTAAATAATTATCAAACAGATCAGAATACAAAATTCATAATTTCTGTGTTTAAAATTTCCCATATGGAGAAAAGGCGTAGAAGTGGATGCCAAAGGACTGCTGGAAGGCATATTAAGACAAAAACATATAAATACTTAGCAGGGCAGAAGTAGGCAAAGGATTAAGAAATTTATCCACACATCATGTAGCTTCTTAAAGTTTGTTTATCTTCAATAGTTAAGAAACAGTATTATGAACAAAGATCTGAATTTATGGTGTAACAGCTGAAGCACAGATCTTTTGTTTCCATTTCTGTATTTCTTAACTCTATTGCTTCACTTACTGAATTATCTCCGTTAAGTGTATAAATAGACCCAGGCTTGAAGTAAAATTAGTGAAATTCAGAGATGGCATCTTTTCACAGCATGCAGCTAAGTGAGACAAATCAGATGCCAGATATTTGTCAGAAATTTTCTCTCAGCAGCGTGTTACACTTATCTGATCGTGCAAGGAGCAAACACACAAAGCCAGAGAATTTTCATGTGAAACCATTCTAAAACATGCTCCCATAGAATAACTAATAGATGACTGATGCCTTCAGCAAGCTCCAAAATGGGAAATGTATGTAATTTGCACATAGAACAAGAGCAGTTTTGTTACAGAATGAATACCTGTTTATTTAGAGCATCTAAAGTTTCCTCATTGAGGTCATTACTAGCAGTGATGCCCATCTTTCCAAAACCAGGCACTCCAAATTCTTTCTCAATGGCGCTAAAGAATTTCCGCGACTCACAGGACAAATATGCTAGATCACCAGAATCTAATCTAATGCCTACCGCTTTATATCTGCAAAGTAAACCATCAAAAATCATTTGTGTAAATCGAGAACTATTAAAAAGTCAACGTGGAAAAATAATAAAGAGGACAAGTCTTCAGGATGCTATGCAAATAAAAGACAGACAATTGAATCACAAACTAATGTGACAGTGGTTAAAGATGAAGGATATCACTAGCTTTGATTTAAAATAAAGGCTTTGCTGTTGGATGCCAATCATGACAAATGGCTGTGAGAAACCATCGCGACAGGCTTTGGAAAATGTTGCATCTGGCTTCTAAAACGTAGCAAATTGTTCAACTGGATATTGCAAATATCTGGTTGAAACCTGAACTACAGGAATATTTGGTTGAAGCCCCAGTTGAAGGAAAAAATAGGCCACCAGGGAAAGATACCAGGCCATTGGTGTGAACCGATGGGATGTCAGAAGTCATCTGTTAGATGTAAAGACTTGATTTAAATGCTGGAAAGGTGAAAATGAAAGCATTGGCCAAGGTAGAGGCAATGTCACAGTTTCAGATGCAATCTTGGTGCTGGCATGCCTACCAATAATTTGAATTGTGTAATGTTGGCATTAAGCCTTTGAGAGAGATACTGTTACCCAAACAGGAGGACAAGGAGAAGTTAAAAAAAATATAATATCGTATGTTTCAGTTCCCTTGACGATTAAAAAAGGAATTTTGCTCAGTAAAAATGCCATCACACTCGTAAATCTTTCAGACTTACCCAAGATCATTAAGTGCTAGAGCAACCGCACAAAAGTTCGGGATTCCACTCCTCATTACCTGGTGAAGAGACGGAACAGATAAATGCAATGTTAACTGCACTAAAGTGATAAATGATTGAAGTAGCCACCTGGCTTAATTAACAAGACAAAGTTTGGCATGCAGCAAACAGAAGATGCAACATATAATTAACCTTCGCAAATATAATCCATTAATACTAAAGTATGGTCATGGAAACGTTATAAGAGCACTTGCACCGTTTCATAGTGGAAAAGTTAATGTCTACTTGTGCGAAATGCCACATGCTTGATGATGAAAGGTATAAACATCAGCATTTTGAGAAGATCAGTTGTGTACATTAAAAAGATGTGGTAAATTGGAAGAAATTTCCAAGGATATAGACCCTAATAAATTTTCCCTTAACTTAACCTACAAATTCTTGGTCACATTTACTAGTTACTGAATGTATGTTTTTTAAAATAACCACCTAGCTTACAAACAAAGCATAGTGCAGCATGCAGCTTAAAGTAAAGACAGCATATAATTAAATTTTGCAGATATTTGCCTAAAGGTTGAGTGTGATTAGAGCTTCATGATACGAGTAGTCGCATCTCTGCATGAGAAGTTAATGTCTCAATTCATTCAAAAGAAAATGGTTTTTGAAAATCTCAAGGTATTGAGTGGCCTGGATGACACAAGCATTTTGAGAAGATCAACTTCATAAACTGCGCTTGCAAATTACAATAGAGTTACGAGGTTGCTGAAATTTGATCAAACAATTGTTGACTCTTGTTCTTTACAATGTTTGGTGCTAAACATGTAGACACAGGTTTTCAGTGAGGGATTACCCTAAGCACCCAAGATTGTATGTAAAAACTTACTTTTCATAGCGATAATCTAAAGAAAAGCACAATATCAACTAGCTGCATGTCATATCTCGACAAATATATATATATAAAATCTTATCCAGGAAACAGCTATTAGTTTTATTCCAAAGAATTGAAACATATCAACCTAGAAGCAAAAACTACACTCACGTCATATGTGTCCACAAGAGCTAAAAAGCTTTTAGGGAATGCCAAGGCATAGGAGGTGAAAGCTGCTAGCTCACTTTGATTGGTCTCACCAAAACTACCACGTAAGGAATTTGACCACTGCAAAGCATAAACCATATTAATCAAATCAAAAGTTAAAGAAAGAAAGAAAAAAAAAACCTGAAAGGGGAGGAGAATAAACAAATGAAGTATGAATTGTAGGATCAAGACACTGTTCACACCAATTAGCTGTCATGGAAGTAAGAAAACATCTTAATCAATATTAGACATCAAAATGGCTTGCAGCATTAGACATTCTCTGTGAGATAGTACCTGTTATTAACCATCAAGTTCCTAAAATATTGAATCTTATATATTAGATACCAAAAAGGCCCTACATGGTTTCTCTGGAAGCAATCAACAATGTTTTCAAAGAAACTATTAATTTCATAAGGCCCAAACAAAAATCCCCCTTTCTGGACCTAAAATCTGTGTAAAGAAAAGAAAAATCTTTCCAGGATTCAGAGTTAGGACTTCGGGAAAATTACTTTTAACTCTTACATATAAAAACCTCAATACAATTATAGCAGAAAGGAATGGGGAGAAAGAGAGAGATTGAACTTTAATGATAATATCAAAATTGTTTAACATGAAAGAGCTAGCATGCAATGCACAAACATAACTGCTTGAAGAAGCAACCATAGGAATTTTTATTTTTTGGAACTAAAATTACAGCCTTGTCCCTCTTTGTTTTTTTGCAAGAAGAGCATGATATTTTCTGCTTTGTAAAATCTTCAAAACTACATAAAAGTCTCATGCCAGGGCCACCAGCTAAATTACATTTCAAGGAATTCCATATGCTGTGCATTATCATCAATAGTTCTCTGGTGCTTTCATAGAGAAATCAAACTAGGATCTTAAGCACGCCAACTGGGCACTCTTGATTACACATCCCACACCTATGGAATTTTCATCAACAAATAAAACTTTAATATTTACTTCCCCTGTTTTCCTAACCCATGCTGAGAAAAGAGAGATCCATAAGCTTCACAACTAGTTATCTCCAATAAGATGAAAGAATATGAAAATTTAACCGCCCTAATTTATGTTATTAAACATTCAAGAAAGGCAGTAGGTTAATTTAGTCATCTCTAGCTAAAGATGAACAGAGGATGGACAGCTTTTGATGAATAATCAAAATGAATGCAGAGGGCCAATGAAGAGAACCTGAATTTTATTTATCCATGTCTGAACTGAACTGACAAAGTCCTCGCAACTACTTGATCCATCAGCACTTTGAAGCGACTTGTCTATGATCTCATCAGGGCTCTGCAAACCACTGGATAATTTAGATGAAGGACTAACTAAACCTAAAGCAATGAAATACTATTGTTTAACGTACATTGCATGAATGTGTAAACATTGGCACAAGCATGCGATGACAAATTTATTAAATATCACAGAAAAAGAAACAGGCCTGTAATTTGAGAGAGAGAGAGCAATGCCAAAAAGGAGAAAATATATCATATGAACTAACATTCACAATAGCACAAAACGACCATTATATCAGTTAATAATGCACTTGAATTTTTTTTTTGCAAAATTGAAATGCTACTCTGAAGCATAAATGAAGAAACATGCGTCATCTTCATTATTGTGCTCTGGAATTTGCCATCGCAACAACAAAGGGCTTTCAAAAGGCACTTCTCAACTTGGAAATAACTACCGAAGAAAGGACCTCTGGAGAGGTTAGTTACTTTTGAGTCAGGTTACTACCCTAGGGAGATGAAATGAAGGATCTGTAACTTCTCGAATAAAAGGTGAAAGCCTAGTCTGGATGTCTTATAATGCTTTTCGAGATTACCAACCATATATGAGCTGACAAATGCATGGGAATGAGTCCCACGTAGAGGTATCCCAAATAATCGTCCGGCTGCAACATTGCTGTCAAAACAGAGGGCAGAAATAGGCAAATACCAGTTAATATGTTGAACAACAGCCAGTAACACAGAGTGAAATGTGATTTTTGCATTCAATTTTTTTTATCCACTTTTCATAAAAGAAAACCAAAATCTCATTTGGTTGCTCATTACAAAGGTCTACTGAATTCTTAGAAATTTAATGCTGTCAAATCAGTTATGGCTGGGGGTGGCACGGGGTAAGAATGAATACTTAAAATATCCCCTACCATATCTCATTCACTCAAAATTCAGAAACATAATTGTTCCAGCACCAGAATGCTATAAAAGCCATCCTACCCTAATTTAGGAACAAGCACAGTTTAGACCTCCCTTTAGCCAGTTTGGGAACCATGTGCCAGCAAGCATAGGTGAAAATAAAACATTTCTTTTGGAAAGGAGGTGTATATTCTCTTTCCAGATCAAATCCATGTACCTAGTAACCAAGATGTTTTTCTCAGCTTTGAAGAAGGTCCTTGTCTCAGTTTTTGTTCCTTTTCCTGAAGGAACAATTAGATACAATGATCTTGTAAACCAAGATAGTTTCCTCGGCTTTGAAGAAGCTGCCTGTATCATTTTAGGTCCCTTTCCTGAAGGCAGGATCAGAACCATTGACCAATGTCCACCCAAACCAATCTTGAATCACCTTAGCCAATGCACAGGTCAACTGATTTCGAAGAAATTCAAAAGCTGAATTTGAACTATAAACTAAAAAATCTTGTGTAGTAGACAATCATGTCTGAGTTATCTACTCACTAGTCCTTGCTACTTTAAGATTTTAAAGAGACTCTTAACATGGAAAGTTGATGCTTAAACTGAATCATTGTTAAATGATTGGAAGGCATATTAGAAAAAGTACAAACCATTCTGAGAATTCAACTATTCACGATACGAAAGGCAGCAACTGAAATGTTTAGAAATTACCTTGTTGCATCAAACCCTCCAAGGTAGCAATATTTTGACGCCGATATCCCACCATCAGGTCCCTAAGCATAAAATAATGAGTTTTCTCATAAAGATAACTCAAGCCAGCATTAAAAAATAAAAAGAATCAAAATACAGTCAGCAACCTGAGCCCGTCGAAGCCCAAACTCAAGAAGACTTTTTGATTTTCCAGCAACAAATCGATGCCTAGCTGCATTTGTTGCCACTAAAGATGCAAAATTGATAAGATTCACTAATGGGGTTTCCAGCAATTGAGCCACCTGCAAAAACATTAATAGAGTAAGATCCACTCGAGAGACAAAATGTACATGGTAAACGGTAAACAAGAAAATAGAGGGAAAACCAGTTGGAAGGTGTACTCACAGCAATTGGTCCTTCTATTCTTAGCAGAGGAACCTTTGGGAAGACTACTGAACCCTCTGCAATGGCATACACTTCGACTTCTGAGCAGTCCAATCCTCTAAGATAATCAAAGAAACCATCCTGCAAGATTATGTATAAAGTAGTAGTTCTCCTCAGATTTAAAAGCCACGAGAAGCAGTGACTGAACTATAAATAAGAAAATAATAAACCAGTAAGCCTCATTTACCTCGCATGAACCAGGAAGACTTTCCTGGATGAAAGAGATATCATCCTCGGTGAACTTGAAATTAGCAATTAACCTGATGCATTCTTCTAAACCAGCAAACACTGTGTACTCCCCACCAAACGGATTCTTCCGAAAATATAAATCAAACCTGATAACAAGAACATTAAAGAGCCCCAGATCAAAAATCGAAAGCAATTAAGACAAGCTTTTTAATGTTTAAAACAAAACTCCTATTGCAATGTAATTTAAAGTATTAATTCTCCTGTTAAATTCAGTACTACTATAAATAAATGATATAATATTGAGCATGGAATTAACTAACAGATGCAATATTATTATTTTATCAGGAAAACAAAAACATTTCAGTTTCCTCAACAACCAAATAAATAAAAACAGAATCCTTAGAAAAAAGAAAAAGGCAAACTACTCACACAGCTCGGTCTTGATGTTTATTGGCTTTCCAATAAGCATAAGCCATTGTAAACTGATAAAGATCCGTTAAAAGAGGCGTTACGATCGGGTTCGTCGGTCCCTCCACGACCCGACCAGAATAATTACAGTTCGCTTTCACCTTCTCAACCATTTTTTCTTTCTTCTTTATTTCTGCTCTGCTGCTTATATATTCAGTTACGCATACAGATATGAGATATGTATATATAGAGAGGGGGGAGGAAGAGATAGAGAAAGAGAGGGTACGACGTGAGAGTGAAGGAAAAGAAGAGGCGTACAATTGGGAACTTGACCGTGGACAGGAAGGGAGAGAGAGAGACCGTTAAAAACGAAGGGTGGTGGTAGCGGTGGTGTTTGCTGTTGCGCCTTGTGGAAATGGAAATTCGTTCAAAAAATAAAATAGGCACCAGGCAGCTACGAAAAAGATAAACACTACTTGGTACTTCCTACATGGAGTCTTAAGTACTCGGTCCTCATTTTGTTCGATGATAATAATAATAATGATAATAATAGTTTGTAATTCTCATAAAACAAGACCAAAAACAAGTAAAAGTGTTTTTGAAAATTTTAAAAAATCTTTAAATTAATTTTTTTAATTTTTTAAAATTATTTTAATATCTAATGTTAAAAATAAATTTTAAAAATAAAAAATATTATTTTAATTTATTTCCAAGTAAAACACACTTTAAAAATAATTGTTACCATAATATTATATTGCATTTTTCTTTTATTGTCAAAATATATAACTAGATTGATGATATATAATAATCATAATAAAAAACATCATGACCCCTTTATTTTATTTTTTTCACATTTTATCAAATTCTTTTCTTATCATTCCCTTAATGTTATGTGAGAAATCCAAATTTAACATGTATAAAAATCCCTAAAAGCCCAAAACTCATGATTTCAGGCAACATGATGCCCATGGACTTAGACTTGGGAACCCTCATGAGCTCAGTTATATTTTAAATCCTACTTTCTCTACACTCCCAAATCTATAAAAAAATCTTTCAATGACTTGCCATATTTCCATCACATAAATATTTGTGAAATTGATATTTATCTCTTATTAATGCATATGTTAAAAATATTTTCTCTCATTAATGCTTGTGTAAGGGATAGTTATCCCTCATTAATACTATCATGATAAAATTACACTCTAACTTCTTCTCTTCATAAAAAGAACAAAACTCGCGGGCTATAAATACTTCATACATCCTTCAAGTTCCAGGTTCACAATTTTATTCTCTACTGCATATATATTTTTAGAGCATCTCTCTCTAAAATACCATTATTTTCTCTCTAAAAAGATATTTACTTAAGCATCTAAGAGTCCCTAAATCTGTCAAAGAGGATCTTTGACAGTTACGAGTCACGAGTCACTTTGGCCTACAAGGTATTGGCTACCAGCCACCTTGACTAGAAAGAATGGATCAAATTGCTAAAATCAAGAGATTAACCGATTATCCAACATATATGCCTTGCTCCTAAGCTACTTAGATTTTTTGGGACATCATTATTGACACCTTCCTAGTACGATAACACAACTCTTTTTAAAAGGGATGGATCTGAAGCCTTCCCTAGTGTGATTGCACAAGTCTTCTTGGAAATGATGGATCTGAAGTCTCCCTAGTGCGATAACACAACTCTTATTAAAAAGGATGGATTTGAAGCCTCCCTATTATGATAGCACAACTCTTCTTATAAGGGATGAATCTGAAGCCTCCCTAGTGTGATTGCATAACTCTTCTTGAAAATGATAGATTTGAAACCTCCTTAGTGTGATAACATAACTCTTCTTGGAAGCGATGGATTTGAAGCCTTTCTAATGCAATAACACTACCCTTCTTGGGTTTCCCTCCGTTCTTTAGAAATTTTTCCAAGTATGGTGTAGACATGGGTTTATGCCCTTCACCCCTTATAAATCTTTCTAACTATGGATGTAGACATGAGTCCGTCTCTTTCACTCTTTATATATTTTTTTTCTAAATGTGGGCATCACCATGGGTTCCTCTTATCCACTCTCCTAGGGATGGACTGAAGGTCTCTCTAATACAATAACACTACCCTCATTAAGTTTTTCCTCTGTCTTTTAAATTTTTTTTAAGTATGAACATAGATATGGGTCCGTCTCCTCCATCCCTTAGAAATTTTTTTAAGTATGGGCATTGCAATGGGTTCTCCCTAGCCACCTAGAAATTTTCTAAGTATAAGGCTCACCCTTCCTCCTCGAGTTCCTCTCGACCTTTTAAAAAATATTCTAAGTATAAGGCTTACCCTCCTCGAGTTCCCTTCAGCCTCTTAGAAAACTTTGTATGTATAGGCTGACCCTCCTTGGGTTTCCTTTTATCCCATATAAATTTTTCTAAGTATGAGCGTCGACATAGGTCCGTCCCCTCTACCTCTTAGAAATTTTTCAAGGTACAGACTCCTTCTTTATGGATTTCTCCACCTGTTAGAAAATGTTTTTCAATATAGGTTTCTTTTTTGTTCCCCTCTACATGCTTAGAAATTATTTTTCAACCATGGTGTATGCCCCTATACACGGGCTCTCTAGTATATTACATGGGGTTTCCACCCCTCTTTTCATATAAAAAATTCAACAAACTCATCATACCATGTATTTTTACAAAGTCTTTACATATAAATATTATAAAGACTTGAAAGGCTATTTATAAACTCAAATTTAATAGGCCTAGAAAACCTTGAAAGCTAAAAACTCACGGTCTCAAGTAATATGCTTGGGCCAAACCGCCCATGGGCTCAGAGTTAGGGAAAAGCCCAACCCTCATAGGTTTAACCTAGAGAAATAGTTCAGTCCTCATGAGCTCATCCTTGAGGAAGAGCCCAATGTCATGGGCTTTGCTAAGAGAAAAAAACCCATCCTACATGGGCTCAGCCTAGAAGAAGAGCTCAGCCTCCATGAACCCAGGTACATTTTGGATCCTACTTTCCCTATACTCCTAAGTATAAAAAAAATCTCCCAATGTTCTATCATATTTTCATCGCATTAACATTTGTGCAAGTGATATTTATCTTTTATTAATGCATATGTTAAGGATATTTTCTTTCATTAAGCTTGTTTAAGGGATATTTATCCCTCATTAATACTATTATGGTAAAATTACGTTATAACCCACCCTCTTCATAAAAGGACAAGACTCATGGGCTAAAAATACCTTATGAATCCTTCAAGCTCCAGGTTCATAATTTTTATTATCTACTGCATACATATTTTAAGAGCATCTCTCTCTAAAATATCATTCTCTTCTCTCTCTAAAAAGATATTTGCTTAAGCATCTGAGAGTATCCAAATCTACCTAAAGGGACCTTTAAAAATTACCAGTCACCAACCATTTTGGCCTACCAGGCACTGGGTATTGGCTACCAGTCACCTTAGCTAATGAGAATGTATTAGATTGCTAGAATCAAGAGATTAACTAATTATCCAACATATAAGCCTTGCTCCTAAGCTATTTGGATTTTTTTTGGATATCATCATTATGAAATAAAGGTTTAGGAGCTGCACATCATTTTTAATCCATAAGCTTTCTTATTCTACCAAAAATTGGTTAAATTCCTGAATAAAAAATAGGATAATTTTCTAATTTTTTTTATTTATTCTTTTCACAAATTACCATCTTGTAGCTCTTTAAAAAGAAAAAAATGTTTACGTGATATTAACTTGAATTTCAACTACAATAAAAGTTGTTGCTAAAAATTGTGATGATAATAAGTGAGTATAAAGTAACGTTTCACCCATATGTATGTATCTAGTTGGTGGGTAATTATTGATTAGAGAAATGGGGTTTTGATTGATTGAATTAAAAACAATAATATAAATGATATCTTAAAATGAATGTGAATAATCAAAATTTGAACTACAACAATTTGATCAATTGTTATAATAGATCTTATATCTAAAATTGGTAGGTTTAGACAATACAAATAACCACTCAAAAGGAATGGAGAAAAAACACTCTGACTAATTTTGAATCACATTGACCAAGTTCATGCACTATTTTTCAAAAATAAATCATAAGTCATAGTATCTGACTAGATGACCATACTCGGACTAAAAAAAATTTGAACATAAAAACAATTTTAGATTGTGGGAAAATCATTGATAATATTACCAAACTCAATCCATATGTCAACTTTGTCACCTTCCGACCCAAATCCTTATATAATTTGGATTTCAAATTAAATCATGTGAGAGTTGCCTCGATGTGATCTAACTGACTTGAGAAGTTTAAAGATAACATGGATGACCAACAAAAACATGATTTGATTTTTTTAAAAAAATAAAGATAATATTTTTTTAATATATTAAAACAAGAATATACTGAATCGACTCAAGTTTCATTGCCTAACCGACTAAAATTGCTATCCAGGTTATAGATTCCACTAAGCTTAATAAATTTATTTTTTAAAATATTTTTTATTTAATTATATGATAACAAAAATAGATGCTTGAAAAATCAAGCATCAATCAATGTTAGAATATTTGTTTGAGATTGTGATAACACCCCATATAAAGCAAACCAAAATAAATCATGAAGGGTGAAATTAAAAAAAATTAATAAAAAATGTTAAAGAATAAAATTTTTAAAAAATAAAAAATAAAAACATTTTAGGCATGTGGGCCTGGGTGGGCCGACACCTAGGCCTTTACAACAAAGCCCATGTGTGCACGTCTGTTAGCCCAAGCTTGTGTTCTTGGGCCATTTAATTGTTTCTTTTTCTTTATTTGTTTTTTAAAGAAGTGGATGATATGTCGTTTACTTGTTCAAATTTTTACCACTAGAGAGGTGGGGCTAGGTTGCTTTAGTTTGAAAAATCAATTTTCCCCCACCAATTTTGACTAAAAAACACAAAATGAACTTCTTTAGTACTTAAATAACTCAATCTTTCAAAAAATATCTCTAAATATTTCTAAAAATACATAACAAACCAAAAACAATTTCTCCCTTGACCTTAATCTATTTTTCTAAGCTAGTTGAAAGTCTAAAAACCCCTTAATGGAACTTCTCTTGTCAAATTGAATATGTTGACACAAAGATCATCTTTTTTTATCATCAAAATATGGCTAAACGATGATTTTTTTCCTCTCATTCCTAGTAATCCAATGACTTTGTCTTTCATCTGTTAAATTCAAGGACTGAAAAATTAACAAACTGAACTTTTAGACTAGAACAAAAATTCTAAAAACTATAGAGATTGAGAAGGAAAACAGAAAAATTGATGGATAAAAAAGTACTTTCTCGTGCGAATTTGAGATTAGCCATGAGACTTGTCCTTATTTTACACTTTGATCCTCTTTTGTTGAATCTTATATTTCTTGAGTAATTTTTAACAAATTTATCACAGAAAGCTGGAATTGAAAAAAAAAGTTTTGAGGATGAAGTTTTTTTTTAAAAGGTCACTATATATTGTTGGAGAAAAATGCCTAGGCATTTTAGTATTGTTGTAATGGTATATAAACTGTTTTTTTTTTTAGTTTCCCTGTGTTTGGTCCCTTCATATTGCATCACTTGCATAACACAAGCACAAGAGGTCCCTTATCTCCAATGTTTAGGTCAGGCCTAAGTGCATAACAGACACCATTACAACAATACATGTCAAGCGCACACCTGAATGTATTTTTTCTAGTTTTTAGGAGTCACCAATGGTTATTTTCTGCCCATACTTGTTCATTAATGTCATACATAAACATAACAACTAATAACAACTCTAACCTCTCCACTAATAATGCAACTCCTCTCTACACACCAAGATACCATGCTTCTTGAGGTAAGTTGAAGTGACCGTGGTCTATAAATACCTTGGTAACCAAGTAAGAAAAGAGAACCAAATTTCAAGCTAAATTAAAGCTAACTCATGCAATTAAATCTAAGTTAGGCAATTACATCCCAACCAGACAATTCAAGCCTAACTAAGAAACTCCCATATAATTCAAGTCTACTCAAGCTAGCGAGATTTAAGCCATTCAAACTTATTGCTTTGCATCAATTCATTCTAATTCTCTTTCCTACATACTATTTTCTCATCCTACATTTACTAATTTAAGCATCAAAGGGCCATGTTCTAATAAGAGACTTATTTCTCAGGAATAACTAAGACCAAAGACAAAACCTATATTTAAGCCCGTCATATTTTTGCTTAAAATGTAGTCATGAAAAGCCTAATCTGGTCTGAAGTTTCTACAAATTCATTAGTGGAGTCGTTTGTGGGAGCCTGAAGAAAAATCAACTCCATTCTCGTTTCACACCTTTCACCAATAACTCTTTCCATGGATTACAACTTAGACACTTTAAGACATGAAAAAGTAACTAATCTACCATAGAAACTACATATCCTCCAGATCTCTAAACTCTTTTATCAAGTGTAAGTGCTTAACAATATTGTTATAAGTATATAATAATAGTTTTCCACTCTCATATTCCATTAACATGTAATACGTAATATAATATTAGCTCTATTATATGCACCAGATGCACAAAGACAACTTCAGTTTCTTAAGGTAGTGTTTGGAATGCTGGATAATATTAATTAGATTTTATTGGATTAGACTAAATATGGTTGAACTTGATTGGACAAATAACTATCATATCTTGTGTTTGGTATGCATTGGATTGGATTGAGTTGAATAATTTGTCCTATTTTATATTTGGTAGGCATTGGATAAGGTAGAACAACATATTGTAATGATATTAATACCCTTATCTTGTCTAATGTTAGAAGTGTAAATTATAACATATATGTTTAACAAAAAAATTAATTTATTTTGTTTTTAGTATAATGAATAACATATATTCTTTTTCCTCATCAACCTTATCTCCATAACCAAACTCAATATTTTTTGATACCTAATTTGACCCATATATCAAGACTTATAATCCAAATTCCCAAAAACACTATGCATTCCTAACAAATTCTCTTTCTCCATCCTTTTTTTATCGAATTCTTTGCTTCACTTACATTTAATTTCCAATTCACATACCTATTTTTTCTTTGAGTTCTTGATGTCATAAGCTTCTTGTCCTTTATGAGTGGTTGTTCAAGAAGAAGGGTATCGGTGGGAAAATCAAAGCTTTGCCAAAGTATTGCACTAGTCTCCAAGTCAAATACGTTGAGATTTTTTTTGTTATAAAGTTGTAATTTAACTGAAGATTATGAGAAAGTGTTTGTAGGCCAAACAATGAATTGACCAACACCATTTAGGATAGGATTAACATATTTCAACTTAGATAAACTTGATTGTTTTTTGTTGACATGTTGGCCACGATTTTCCATCAAAACTATAGTGTGGTTTCCATCACAGAAAGGTTTACTGAACCATATTATGAAGCAATGAGCATTATATCTAACTTAAGAATCTAGTGAAAAAAAGATCACTTGGTGAAGTTAAAATATCATTTGGGTTCTTTACTAACAGAGATGAGCATTTGCTTAAGATGCAGAAGTTGAGAAGGAAAAGGATAATATTGGTGGCAGAAAAATCAAGAAAAGGTCTCAATAAATAGAGTTAGAGAGTATATGATTCTACAAAGTGTTATATTTTATATGAAAGACAGTATAATTATTTTATAAATAATAACTCTTGTGTACAGAGTTAGACAAACTTCTCCTACCTTTTTTAGTGGGATATGGATTTATCCTCTAGAATATCATTGGACAAGATAAAAATTGATTTTTATATTATACAAAGGTGCACCAAACAATTTCATAAAATAGTCTTGTCTAGTACATCTTTGTCCATCATACCAAATACTCCTTGGAGCAACACGATAAAATAATGCAAAGTAGGCTATCACTATCAATCTTTTTCTGAATCTTACTCGTATGATCCCTATAAAAAAGACTTAGACACAAGACAAGATAAATTGTATGAGCTTCTAAGAATGAACATCATCCCTACCAAATTGGAGACTCTCCACTTTGTCATTGAGTATTACACACTCATCTCTTCAAAGATCGTGTGCCTGTGAAACCCAACTTGGATAACTATGAAAATTTTAAAGATCCTAGAAAACACATATAAATGTCAAAATAGTCTAAAGCTTGTAACACAAAAGTGTGATGCTATGTGCAAAATCCTCTTAACAATATTCCATGGATCTACTTAGGTGTGGTATCACGGCTTTGAGCCTGACTCCATCATTGGCCTTTATAATCTTTGCATTAAGCTTGTCTCTCATTTCAACACTAGCATATTAGCTAAAAAAATCACAACTGAGCTCTTTATCATCACCCAATGAGAATATAAAAACACCATGATAGATCTTTATAGATTTAATAAGAAATGCTAAACATGAAGAATCTACTCGAACTCATTGCCACTAAAGGCATGATCAATGAAGTCTATAACTACTCTTTATAAGAACAACTATACACTCTTTTTAACATAACTCTTATTAACATGACATAGGTAGTGGAGAATCATATTTAAGTAAAAGAAAAAAACATGACTAGATAAGGACACTCTCATTTTCAAAGAATAAAATCTCCCTAGTGCTATCAACCTCCTAACATGGCATCTAAGATAAGCACCAAAGGATCTATTTATGATCGCCTGACAATCTCTGCGTTATTGGGTACATTTTATACCACACTATATGTGTTGAGGTGTTGACTTCAATCCGGAGGAAGGATTTTATGTGATGCTCACTTTCGATGATGCGTGGCACAAACACAAAGAATCTTAACAAGTTTTGTCATTTTCATCATGACTACTATCATGATACTAAGGAATGTTATTCTATATATATAAAAAAAGATAAAAATATTGATTTTCAGGTAATACATCTAATAATTTATGAAGTAAAAGAAACAACCTAAAAACTTTAATGCATTGAAAATGCAAGACTAGTATATAATTTGTTCTTTTTTTAACATTTAATTAATACTTGACAAGCAAATGTTTTTTCAGTAATTATTTAATAAATTAATTGAAATTGTAAAATGCCAGGTAAATCAATCGAAATTCTGCAAGTGATGACATATAATTTTATCTTTTTTATAATAAATTATTGTTCCTTCCATACCCTAAACTAAATATCAAAAGTATAGTTAATACACTTATTTATATATGGATTTATTGGAAACAAACTTGAAAATATAAATATAAGGACAAAGAAAAATAAATTTCTTTAATATCAAAATACATCATGTGCTTGATGGTTCGGATAAAAAAAACTAGACTAAATTATATATTAGAGAAAAATCTTTTAATCAAGGATTAATTTAATACAATTAAAATTATAATCATTGTTCAGCAGTTAGTTCATTATGGTTGTTTTGTAGTCACCACTAACGTGACATTAATTTAGAGTTTTTTTTCATAATTATTTATTTAAGGTTTTCTAAAATTTATCAATTTTATTTGATCAAGTAAATGATTTATTATAAAATCATCAATTATTTTAATACTTTATTTTATATTGTTTTCTATTCTTATAGTGTATTAATTATTTATTTAAGGAATTATAATACACTTTTATTAATAATATTATTGATGAGTAAAAAATAAAAAAAATGATAATTTTTCTTATACTTATTTTTTTAATATAACAAAACAAAACAATAAAAACTTCAAACTTCCTCGAAAGTGAAATAAAGATAGCCCAATCTTTACAAGCTTACAAGCAAAGTGGGCCGACAAATTTTCCACGTGGCTTTTGAAATTTGGGAGGCGTACAAAATTTATTGACTCGTCTATGTCCTCGAAGCAGCACCTTATTTATTTTTCTATTAATTTCTCATTTTCTTGTCTGTCAAATAATATTTCGTTGCTTATTGTTTTATTTAATTCAAATTACTAGAAGAGCTTGTTGTTTAAATGTCTAAAGTATTTTTTATTTAAAAATATATCAAAATATTTTTTTTATTTTTAAAATTTATTTTTGATATTATCTTCATGTCAAAACAATTCAAAAAAATAAAATAATAATTTAAAAAAAAATCAAAGTTTACAAACCTCCGTTTAAGATGTAATTCCAAACAGTAGCCAAGAATCAATATTCAATAGGTTAAAAAGCAGTCAATGTTCAAGGCACCTGACCGACTCAAGCATGCATGAACGATCCAAAGTCATCCTGGGAAAATAAAATTGTCCCAGACGCAAAGTATCTTCCCAGTCAACTGAGAGAACCATTAACATTCATGGTCTGAAAGATGAAAAATGGAAGGAAAAAAGAAAAAAAAAAAGAATTCTTACCAGCTAGAGTCTTTGACACTCACAAAGTATAGACAACGCCTTCTGACCATTGACATTCAGCAAGTATTAAAGACAAATAAAGGAGGAAAAAATGGGATAACAGTAACGAAGACTGCAAGAAATGGGATAGCAAGTCCGGAGAAACAACAAGCTATTTTCTGCCTGGAATTCGTCAAAAAGCACATGAAAAATCATGTGTATACTAAAAGAAAAGGTCAAAACAATTTATAAATAAAAAATAAAACATTAATAGACAATATTGAAGACAAATAAATGAAGAAAAAATCGGAATATAAACCCTAATTAGGAGTATAGAACAGGAGAAAAGAACCACCTCTCTTGAGTTTTTTCTTTGTCAATTATCAATTATTTTAACTTTGTTTTTCTATGCTTTACACATGATTTTCACTTGCTTTCTAACAAATTTATTAACATAACATAGTAGAAGAGGTGTAAATTTAAATAAGAAATTATTGTGTTACTGAAATTAAAAAGAAAACTTTTAAAGGGTGTAAATCAATATAGATAATAGTTTAAGATAGTTTTGTACGGACTAGTTCTGTGTTACCAATAAGAACTAGAAAGGGAAGAAAAAAAATTAAAAGATTTGAATTGACATTTTTTATTTATTACACTAGTATAATTGAGTTTCTGTAAATTCTAAGTTTAATATCATGGTTCACACATATTGTCATAAACCAGTTTTTGACCCTTCTTAAATATTCCTAAAAAATGCAAAAGGTATTTAAATAAAAAAGCAAAAAAAATTGAAAAAAACAATATTTCAAGTAAAAAATGATGAAAATAAAAACAAAATTGAAAAATAAAATAAAATTAGGGATGAAATTGAGAAGAAATATTGAGAAATTGGCTTAATAATTAAAAATTAGAAAGCCAAGGACTTAATTCAAAGAAGCTGAGAACTTGAGGGACTATCGATCTTAATACAACCAGGGATAATTGAAAAAATATTGAGAAAACAAATTGAAAAAATTAGCAAAAAAAAAAAGGTGAAAAGCCAATGAGTGAACTAAAAAAAGTGAAGGAATTAAGGGACTTCTTTGAAAAAAAAATTTCTTTCATGTTGAAACAACCTTATTTTATTTAAGTGAAATAGTGAATTTCAACCTTATGTGAAATTGCACAAGCCCTAAGTGAAACAAAGCATTTCACTTTTTTTTTTAAAAGCACACAACAACATCATTTTGTGCATAACTTTGAAAGAGTCCTCTTTCTCGCTTATGCAACTTATTTCTTGTTTTTTTTTCTTGGTTATTTGTCATACTTTGGCCTCACTTTTTTGTTTTCCATGCCTTCAACAAACACCAAACAATACATCACTCCCCTAGTTCACATGTGTACTAAATGATTAGCTTAAAAACACCACACCAAGATAATTGTCATTTATTTTTGAGCATTTATTTTATTTATAATTTATATTTTTATTGCCTTTTATTTTAGTCCGCTTTATTAAATATGCATTCATATTTTTTTCACTCATTCACGAAGACTAATAAAAGCTCTAGACTCGAGCTCGTATCGTTTTAGGATTAGATAGGGAGATTCAAGTGGTAAGTGTGCCTTATGTCCACTAATGTACATTTGAACTTATACTCAAATTGAAACTCACCCTATACACATGGTATTATGGAATTACTTCCTTACTCATGATGTATAAAGTTAAGAGGTTGGGTTACCTCACTGATAATTCAAACAATCTAGGAAACTAAAAAGTATTTAGGGATACATTAGTTGACCCAAACTTTGCATGATTTAGATCTTATCTACTAGGGTCGACCATCAATAAGACATAAATCATATCATGACAAATAGTATTCATTAGTGCTTATGGTGACCTTGTTTTTTCTTTATCGATCATTACATAAAGTGTGAGATGTCAGGACATAAGATTACCAATAAGGACATGAGAACCAAATCGGAGAAATGCCTACCAATAAAATTTGAGTCTAAATTACTAGAGCGAGTAAAGCTTGAAAATAAAATACCTAATGTTAGCCAATTATTAGGTTGTTAGGAGATGTTGTCTTTACAAGATCAAATTGTCTTCTAAAAGTAATATGAAGATATAACTCAACTACTCAAAAATCTAGGTACAACCCTCATGTTTCCAAGCTATGATAGATTCCTGAGACTTAAAATATAGATGGTTCACATTTAATATTGTACATATGACCCTTACTTTCAAGGAGTATGATTCTCTTTTAAGTTGTCAAAAAAAAAAACTCAGTATACTTTAATATGTCAAGAGAACAAGGTCTATTAAATTATGTCCTGTTAACCAAGGTAGATTGTAAGATAGTGGATGAAAGATGACCAAGAAAGGTTTCAATAATAGTTAGTTGTGGAACACATCAAACTCATATTCAAAAGGAGATTGCATGATGAAGAAAATGAAATTCATTTGAGCATTTTGGCTTTGAGCACTTACAATTTAATCTTGTTTTTCCTTTAAATGGAAGGAATGATTGACTTTGAGGTTGTCAATGTGTTTCAGAGTGTGATTGCTCTTAAGATTAATCTAGAAGTAGTAGTATTAACTGAGACTTGTTTATTTTTAAATCATTATAGAAAATAAAAAATGGTCATTTGAGATGTTGTTTGTTGTTGTTATTTGTTTGGATAATAAGCCACATGATAGTAGGAAAGATATTGGGTTTATTTGGAGCGCCGTGGTGTTTATACTCAAAATTAGAGAAAACAAATGCTTACATCCACTAAAAGAGTTAGTAAAGACAACTTGAGAGCTGATGTTTTTAAGCTTGAACAAATCTCTACTTTATCAAAAAAACATGATATGCCTATTTTTTTTTTTATCCTTACAAACTATGGTGATTACTTATGAGTCTTATTGATGGGAATTTGATGTTCCATTAGTTATTGCCTTAATATAGTTATACAACATTTATTATTGGAGTAATTCATTTCGAGAACCACATGTTTGGCTTATTTTTATAAAGAGTTCAAAATCCCAGGGAACTTATTTGAATTAATAAAACAAGTTTAAAAGTGCCTTGGTATAGTTACAACTGTTAGAAGTGTTGATGGAAAATTTACTCCTATGTATTCGATGTGGTAGAAGACTAGAGGAAAAAAAGGCATTGGGTTCCCTGTTTTGAGGGACCATAAAGATTGATGTCTTAGATCTTAAAAGATCTTAATAAGAATATCTAAACATAACAAGAGTTTTACATTTCAGGCGGTGGCAAAACAATAAAATTAAAGGCCAATCTTATAGCTTGAGAGCATGTGCTTGTCACCATAGAAAAAAAAAGACCTGGTGACTCAATTGCAGCAACATAAACACATTTTCAAGGAATTTTAAGCAAGGTTTAGAAAGAAGTTAGAAGCAGAAAAGGAGCAAGACCATAAGGTGGTAGAAATGATGCAGGCAATATTGGTACGTGTAAGGAGAAAATTATGGAAAAGGAACATATAAAAATCAAGCTCAAGGATGCTTAAATTAAGAAGAATGGATTGAAACAAATAAAAGAAATTATTCAAAAATAATGTCAGCAGCAAGCATAGTTGATCACATAACTAGATGGAAATTTAGAGGGTTTTGAAACAAAGATAAAAAAAAGGCAATGTCAAGAGCTAGTTAGTCAACAAGAGAAGTTTGACTCAATTATGTAAACTTTAACTTATAAGAGAGATGCTGCAAAAAAAAAAAAAAAACCACATCATTTGGATATCAAAACCATGCACTATCATATGAAAGATTAAGATGCTAATAATCATGTTATAAGATTGAAAGACATATATTAACACGTAGTATACAGACATTCAGTTTCAAAAGATAATCTCCTATACTACTTTGGTCAAATTCAAGATTGCATCAACAAAGTCACATCACATTAGAGTTTAAAAGTGTGAAAAGAATGAAAGAAGTAGCTTCGTGTAGGGTAACAATTTCAGAACAAGTTTGTATTGTATAAGTTTGTACATTGTTTTCTGGATTAATGAAAACATGTTTTTCACACTTTCTAAACATGCAATGGCTTGCATGGTATTTGATGTTTGACTTATGTTTAAATAAACTCTTGTGAGATAAATCTTTAATGAAAATTTATTTTTTATTGTTAGAAAATATCCCCAAATAGAGCAAATTTCATATGGGTTTGGTGTCCTTAGTGAAACGTTTTCTAGAAGATTTAACCTAATTTCTCCTTACAGTCCCAATATAAATAACAAGCATGTATACTCCATCCAACGTTTTGAATTCATTTATGCATTATATTTATTTTGTACATATCCATAATAAAAAAAATGTCAAATAAATAAATAAATAAAAGTAATTTTTCTAAAACTAAAAAAATTATAAAGTTGCGAGACTCTTGATTCATGGTCTAACACTAACTAGACGAACATCCAACAACAATAGATGACTTGCAAATAAGCTCAAAAAAATAATTTGTACAGTTAATAACATGTGTAAAGTAAATTTACAAGAAACACATAGCTAAAGTAACATTTCTTTGAAAAGATGTGGTGATGGTCATTTTAATATTCTCTTAAGCATAACCACGCCATTGCTCATATATCTAAAACCATTGTATATTTTAGAATTCTTAATCTTCTTTAAGGAACTAGGTGACAACTTTATTTTCCACTCATTAATTTTTTGAGGTTTTATTTATGTAGGATGCGACACATATGTTACTAATGAGTCATATCTACCCAATCTAAAATTCTAGACTTACAACTTTATTTTTTTGAATGAGTTTGGGTCAGGTTGATAGATTGGGTACATATTTTCCAATATATATATAATGCACACATAATTATATTGGCTATTTTTACTAATATTAATATTTTTCATCTAGATTACTCTTAAATTAAGTTTAAATCAATATAATACCTTTTATTTCCCAATTAGTTTACGTGTTAATCAAGACTAAGTCCTTCCTCTAGCAATTTCAAAGACACATCCCATAGTCTAGTAGAAATTTAATAAAATTTCTTAGATGTTAGCCTTAAAATTTGAACCTTAAAAGTCAATAAATGAAACAAACCTTCTTCACTACCGGTTCACACCATTTGAGGTTAAGTATTTCCAAGTTAACATTACATATATAATTTTTTTAAAATCAATCTTTCAAAAATAGTTGATTTAATATTTTTCAAGAGGGTTTTATAGTAAAAGTATTATTGAACTAGTTTTCGCTTATTGAAATAAAATCTTTTTTTCCAATCAAGTCTTAAAAAAGTATTTACACCCGAATATGCATTTATAAGAAAATAATCCATATAATAAAAGTTAAAATATTTTCTTTGCAAGAAAAAAAAATATTAACTTCATAAATTGACCTAAACATACTGAAAATTGATGGACTAGAGTTAAGATTATAGTCGAGCATGTTTGATCCTAACTTTTAACTATCCAGATTTAAGAAAATTTAATTCTTTTTCAATTTAAATCTATCAAACTGAATTACCAAATTTATGTATAGTTTTATGAGGGACAGATACATTTTAAAAAAAATCCTAATGATTTTGACACAAAACACTATTCATTATAATAGTATAATTACAAAATTATCCTTGAACCAAAAAATCTTTGAACTAGGCATTGAGGCAATATGGTCTTTTCATCATGATAAAATTGTCGTTTTCAAATTATACAAGGGAAGATTGGTCTTTTCAATTTTTTTGGCCCAATAAAATTACTTAGTTACCCCTCAAATGAAAAATTAATTGAACTTATGTTTAGGGATATTTTAGTCTTTTTCATATTTTTTAACAGTAAAATGACTTTATTACCCTTAAAGATAAAACCCACTAAACTCTTATAGGGGCCTTTTTGTATTTAAGTATTTTTTTTCTTAAAAAAAATTATTGGTGTTTGCATTGCACGTGCTAGCAAGTGAAGAACGTATGAAGGGTTGTTTGATAGCCGGACATTACCTTTCATTATAGCGTTTGAATTATCTCGGTATCATCTTTGTGATGTGGTGGGGAGTGTTCTGAATGGCCCTCTGGTTTGGTGTTGTCAACCTTTTTTTTTCTTTTTCTCTCTTTACCTTGATTTCTATGTTGCCCATTTAAAATTTCAAAGCAACAATTTGAATTTATTTTTCTTTAGGTTTAGTCCCTCTTCTTTTGATTACCTTTTGTTTTATTTGGAATAATTTGTAGAACTAGAATTCTTTTTCGATTTCATCCCCATCCAATTTTTTTACCTTTCAAATTTGGTCATCATTCTTTTTATTATTATTTTTTTAGATAATTTTTTTTTTATTTTTTTTTGTATAATTTTATCCTCCTTAAGTTTTTTTTTATTTTCCTATCAAATTTAATTCTCATTCATTTGATTACTATGTTTTTCTTGGCAAATTTTTTAAATTGATATTTTTTTTTCCTACTTCATCCTTCAACATTATATCAGTCGAGAATTCAACCTCTTAATTGAGCCATAGTCTAGACTCTAGGATTTCACGGGTATTGAGTTTTAGAGATTAGCCTAGGTTTAGAAGGTTCGCCCAAGTTTATTTGATTTTTTTTCTTTTTTTAAGCTCATGTCTTTTTAAGTTTTATCTTTCAATATTTATATTATTTGCGATTAGGCTCTGTTATTTTTTTATTTGTTTTTTATAGGATTTTGTTTTTAATTTTTAAACCTACATGGATAATGTCGGGTTTTTTTATTTGTCATGTTTTGTTGAGCTTACTTTGGCAAATTTTTTTAAATTGATATATTTTTTTATTATATTAGTTGGGAATTAGTTTTCTTTTTTAGTTCCATCCTTCAAAGTTGAGGTTTTTTGAAATTGGCTTTCATGATTTTCTTTGATTTTGTTTCTATTCATTTATCCTAATCTCATTACTTAGACTGGAGGTTTGTAGGGTTGACTTTGGTTGGCTCAGTTTTTTTATAATCTTGTTTTTTTTCAAAAAAAAAACATTTAATATCTTTTACGTCCTTTCCTTCAAATTAGGTTGTTTTAAAATTGAGTTTCGTAATGTTTCTTGGTTTTCTTTCTATTTGGGTTATCTTATTTGTATAATTTGGATCACAGAGTTTAATTGGGTGCTTGGTTTGCTTTGTGTTTTTTTTTTTTTTTTATCTTCTTTTAAATTTCATCTTTCCATGTTGGATTTGTTTGGAATTAAATTTTTATTTTTTTACAAGTTTATCTTGATCTTATGATCTAGTTTGTATATTTAACATGCTTATTTAGGTTGGTTTTTTTTTTTTTTAAACTTTTGTTCTTTCACATTTGATATACTGTAATCTTAGCTTTGCCGTCTCTTTCATTTTGTAATACTCTTTTTTTTTGTTGGCACTTTTATTATTGTTAAATGTTATTTTATTATGTAATTAATTATACCAAAATATTTTTGCTCCGTTGTGCTATACCCAAAGTATTTTTTTTACTTTTTCAAAACATACTTCATCGGCCTGACATCATTTTTTACTGATAAAATAAATTATTCTAGCTTGCAGTGAAAAGCAATACCACAAATCTAGTTATTTAACTAGAGGGCACACCAGGATAGAAGGCTAATTACGAGGGCTAATAAATAAATATATTTTTTATAGTATAAATAATTATAATTTTATTTATAAAAATTTTAAATTTTGATATGAAATTTGTTTATTTATGTTCAAAATAAATAAACAATATAAAACAGATAGGGTTCGCTAAAAAAGATATTTTGGTAAAGTAAATTAAATAGCAATTTTTTAAAAAGTATTTTTCATAAAAAAAATATTTTTCTAGAAGTTAAGTTAAATTTTTCTTTAACTGGAAGTATTTTTTATTGACTGGAAAATATTTTTTATTGACCAATTTTTTTAATAATAATCAAACATAAAAAATATTTAGAAAATAATTTTTCAAAAACCAATTCTTAAAAAATAAACATAACCTAAAACATATATATATATATATTATCTAGTGCTCCTGCCACGATATGACCAAGATAATGGAGACCGGATGAATCACTTCATAGTTTCTGAAACCCTATTATCTTACATAATGACAAATAATACATTGATGGAAAAATATTTTGTATTTGTTCACCAACTGGACAGTACTCCGCTGGGGATAGCATGTAAGAAATTTAATTCGATAATTTACTGTATTTGAAAAAAAAAGATTTTTAAAAATAATTAATCACATAGTAGGTTGTAAATTTTTACTATACTGAATTTGGTAAAGAGAAATTTCCCAAATATAGTGAGATTCTGTCGAAATAAATATGACTACTGCAACTACAAAAAAAAAAAAGATGATTTATTTTACCACTGGAAATTCAATTTCAAACAATTAATTTATTTTCTCAAGAGAGACTAAATTAGAAAAACAATATAATATTATAAGTAATAAGGAGAGCAATAAAAATCTAAGAAAATCATACTTTTACTAATACAACTAAATAAGAGTTGCAAGATATATATACTATAAGAACAAATCTTTTTTTAGAAATATAATATTTCTATATATTAGTCAGTACCCGCACTACATTGCGGGTAGAATTCCAAAATAACTCTTAGTGCAAGAGAAGAATGTGCAGGCAATGTCTGTATTTTCTGGCATCTTTTAAAAATTTAATTGAAAATTGAAAAGTTGATGTATATATTTAATAAAATAAATTGAAAATTATACAAATAAATTATAAAAAAAGTTGTTAATGTTAACTCAACTCTAAAACAAGAAGCTGAAAGATATATATATATATATATATATATATATATATATATATAACTATGTTGTTTATTGCATTAAAGTTGAAAACAATAAAAATCAATATCTTAGTTGGGAATAAATGAAATTAACTTGTAATCTTGTTTTTAGCATGCTATTATTAATTTTTTATATTCCAGTTCAGCTTGTGGGTATAAATATAATTGGTTCCATGTTATTATTTTAGATTCTAGGTAGCGTGATTGTTGAGGTTGGGGATTATAAGAAATAAAAATTATAAAAAAAATTATAATTTTTGATAAAAAATTTTATTGGTAATTTTATTAGCATTGAAAAATTATGACGGAATAGAAAGATGCTTTTCGACTATGGTTTTTTGCTGACAATTCTTTAACCAATGCAATTACCAACAAAATTTTGCTTAAACAACAGAATATTCCATCTATGTTTTCCAATTTTCTGATATCATTCAATAAAAACTAATGTATAACCTATGATGCTCGAACTCGGGATCAAATATAGGGATCCATGTCCGATTTGGCTATTTTGTCAATTTGTTTTCCATTTTTTCATTTAATCGTAGCGCTCAATTATCCATGCCCATGTCGAAGTATCCAATGTCAGGCATGGGTAGTCCAAAGAAAAAGGAGAATAGAAGCACCAAAGTATACATATAACCGAGCAATTTATAGATGAATTTGCGGAAAAAGGGATGCAGTAAAGCAACACCAAATGATACGAGCAAAGAACCGAAGATAACAACACAAGAAATTGAGTATAAAGAGGTTTTTATTTCATTTTGTTTTCATTCCAATATTTGTAACTGTAAACTTTAATATTGTCTAAATGGAGTCACATCGACAATGTTCAATTCTCCATGGCTGTGTTCCATATGTCTATCTATAACCTGATAAGCGACAAGAGTCTCAAAATGCTGCTTCCAGCATCCATTAACATAAGGCTCATGGAATTGGAGATGAGATTCTTGAAAAGTGGATGCCATACTGCAGAATCTTGTAACAGGAGTGTGTTCTACCCTGTTTGAGGTCCAGGCCATGAAACAAAACTGAAGCATGAAACACCGAGGCATCTCATGAACTTGCTTATTATAGTTATTGATAACAGTTCTATAATTAAGGAAGATAATGTCAGCAAATGGCTAAGAACAATGGTCCATGGGCAAGGACGACTGTCCAGAGCCAAACTAGTGATCTCAAACATCCACGGCTGCTTTTTTGCAGATGGGGCAACTGTTCTTCTCTACGAGCCACCTCTTAATGCAGTTGAAGTGAAAGTCATGCCCACATTTCAGCTTCCCAAGATCATCTTCATCAGCATATGCCTCCTGCAAAATGATGTGCAAATACATAGTGCATGCAGGATTTTACCGACCAAAAAAACCTAAGATACAATGCACCAATAAATAACAATGAGCAAATATCAAGACTACAGAAATGTGTTCTTTAGTAAAAATGAAAACTATTTCTTTTTTCCTGAAAACTGAATTTGTTTTTATTTTAAAAATTTTCTACTGAAAAACTACAAACACAGTTGTACTTTCCATTTAAGATAACCAATTCTCCTTAAGCATCTCTTGAGAATCACCAAAGTGCAGTAAATTACAGTGGAAAAGTGAAATTATTGATATTGTAAACTGTTCATGATCACACTGGCTTATGTGTTTGTCTTTCAAATTATTCCTGTGGTCGAAGGTAGAAGAATTGAGCAAGTCTTACCTGACAGATGCAGCATGGTTCACCTTCACTGTCAGACACATCTACAACTGCTTGATACTTCCAATGCTTTAGAGTTGCCACAATAGCATCCTCACTTAATCCAGTGGAAACGTTTCCCATTTGCTCCTCCAGAGCCAACAGTTGCTAAAGCACAGAATCATTATTAAAAAAAACAGTGGTCAATAAAGAATGAATGCGAAGTTATCATCTACAAGCAAGAAAAAACTTCAAAAAGGCGTTCATGAATGCCTTAATTTCTTAAATTCTTACCTCATAAGACATGTTGTCCACGTCAAGACGCATATCTTCAAGTTCATCAGCCTCCTCATCATCAGAATCACCAAACAAAGCTGAACGGTCAATTAGCATCACATTCTGACAGACCATCAATGGATCAAAATAATGAGCAGATTCTCCATCAAGTCAAAAAGAAAAGGATAAGCTGAACAAAGTTATTCTTTCCATTTGAATCAAAACTTCAATTTACTGTAAAGAATTCAGCTTAGCAAAGTGATATATATGATCTAAATACAGCATTAAGTTCAGCTAGAATCCGTACCCCAAACTGTAACGAACCCCTCCTACGCACAAGCGTCAGAGCATTGCGGACCTGTCAAGCCAAAAACAAGTGAACTTAAGAGCATCTGACTAAGATAATGATCGACTAATATTGATTTATGAAGAAATAAAACCGATGGAGAAAATTACATTTATATAGGTTATAAGGAAATAACAAATATTGTTGCTGACTTGTTTAAGAAAAAAATGAGTTTCAAGCTTTCTATTATGGTGTAGATAATCTAACCTGTATAACAGATTAGGGAATATTATAAATGGATTTTGTTTTAATTCCCTTAAGCCATCAATGCTCAAGCTAGACTGCTGACACGAGTCATTTCCATCCCAACTGACGTAATTGATAATATAAGTACATATAATTTGAAAAATTACTGTCAGGACTGCACGAAAGTTTCAATGCTCAGAAGCACCTCGATTCTTCATCAAGGATTCATATAGAAAAACATGCATATTTGAGCACACTTTTAATAGAGAATGGAATTAATCAGGAGGTTATAACTACATACTGATAAAATAAAGGGGTGAATATACCAAGAATTCATATGGGCCAGGATGAATACCAGCAGCTGAAAGTTTTACCCAATCTCTTCTTGTTTTATATTTCTCAGTAAGGCTAAAACAAATGGTAAATAGTGGTGGCAGAGATGATTTGCCTACCCTTTAATTTGTGGTAAAAGTAGTTAAGTTTAAGAAGGAAATGATCTATTAAGAATACCTCAGTTGCTAGTCTGTTTCTCCTCTGAACAGCAGTCAAAGCCCGGCGTGCCATTTCACGAGTAACAGTTTGTCTCTCGGACCTCATCTCCAAGCCTGGTATAAGAGGCATCTGAGAAGGCCTTATATTGCCGCTTCCCTCTTGTAATCCCCTCTCTATTGTATCAGAAGAGGCAACCAGATTAAACGGACGATAACAAACTTGCCCCTGAGGCTCAGTGCGATTGACAAGGTTTGGCATTCTCCCATGATACTGCTCTTCCATATTACGTTGGACATACCAAATAGGAATATGTGGTTGGGAAATGGGAGACATACTTCCTGGAAAATATCTCCCATTGGCAAAGTGAAGGTTTGTTGGCATGTTCAGCATATGTGTCCTTTGAAATTCAGAAAAGAACATGCCATTCCTCGGATCATTCCTTAAGCTCCGATCCTGATGCAAGGTATTTCCTCCATTCATAGCATGAGTAGATGGCCCACTGGTTCTTTCCGCGACCCCATTCAACTGGAAAGGTTGGAGGGGCTGTGAAGGATTGGGTGTATCCATAAAAGGCTGCGTTGGAGAAGCTACATTAACCATTCCCGTTGTTGCAGCTGTGTTTGAACTTGGAAGGTGATTGAATTGATCAAACACAGGTTGTTGACCAGATGATTGCACACGAAGATTCCTTATGGTCCAAAAAGACGAGTTATGGCCAGGTGCAGAATCTAATCGACTTGCAGATCTTCTCAAACGGGTATATCTCTGGGTGTTCTCAGCTTGTCCAACCACACTTGGATTTTGATGCATTCCAGAACTTGTCCCCGCTCCAGTTACAAATTCACTTGCTGCAGCACTCGAAGGTTGATACAGGGAAGGAGCTATTCTCACACCAACCGAAAGTCTAGCAGAATTTGGGTTACTATTCAAGGAGGATGCTAAATTGAAGCTTTTAGGAGCATTTTCTTGAGGAATATCTCCTAGCTTAACTGATCTCGAGCTTTCACCCAAAGAAAATTGTCTAGAAGCATCTTCAGGAGCTCTTCTTTTACAGGACAGACGCCTACCAGCCGATGCAGAATCTTGTCCACCCTCGTTTTCTTCCAACACATACCCAGCAATTCCAGAAGAGATCACAATTGTATTAGAATTAGATGAATCACTAACGAGCATATTTTTGTTAGTGTCCGATCCTCCTCCTAGTTCTTGAGTGTCACCCATGCCACTGCCTTCATATGCAGCATTCAAGTCTATGTTGCGAGGGAGAACACTAGGACTAGCCACCATTGTAGCTGATGGTCCATTACTATTAGTGAGCTGACTATTATTGTCTGAAGGAGCAATGTTCAACTCAGAATGTGTTTCTTCCGAAGAAGAATCGTCCGAATCTACATTCTGATTGCAGAGTAAATTGATCCCATTGGGGCCATAACCCAAATAAAACTTTCCTGGGAAGGCATTGGACTTGCTACCTTGACCTGCCATGAATAAATTCTGCTCTTAAGTTACTATGCAACCAAAGCAAGACTCCCCTCCAAACCTGAGAATACACAAAACCATGCATATATCATCGATACGTAATACACAGAAACAAGAACATAATTGATTTACAAATGTTTACTCAAAGATAAATATAAAACTTTCTATTACCTGTTCTACAAGCTTTCAGGATTTTCCACATGCATTTATTTCAAACTTCATCTCACTTTTTTCTATATGAGACAGAAACACAAAACAAATTGATATTTATGAGATAGAAACGTTAAAGTCTTAAAGATTAAAACAATTTCATGGGAAAAAACAGTACAGATTCAGATAAAAGGAACAAGGAAAAAGATACCAGCATCCCTTATTCACTCTTATCATGACTCAAAGCAGATTAACACACACGTGAAAGGCTTTTCTGTATGGAAATTATAGATCACCAAGAAGCATAGTAAAACAAATAAAAAATCTATTAAAAAAAAAATTCGGGATGGAAAAATATTTCTAGAAAACCCTCAGAACAAGAGTCTTCTATCAATCTTATGTCAAAGCCATATTTTCTTTAACACCAAACCCTAGTGTTTATTGCACAAAGAATTGTATTAAAAAAGAAATCCTATCAAACAAGGAATTCTACTCTAAATTGGAAAACCTAAGCATTTTTCCCGATATATAATATTCAACAAATTGCCCTTTTTATACGCAGCAGAAAGATCTCAAACTAAAATACAGAATTTGAAGCAGAGTAAAAACTTCTTTAAACTCCCATACAAATAGTATTTAAATTTCATTAAGAATGAAAAAGTTTTCAATTCTAATATTTTAATAATGAGTGAGTATTTCCAAACTATATGTATATTTGTTCTCTTCTCCATATCAATTAACTCTGTGATTTTAATAGTTTCTGCAAGGAATTTCCATACTTAAATTTTCTGCAAATCCAAGTTTGAATCATTAGATCTTCGTTTATTACTTCAATCAAACCAATTTATAATTATGTAAAACCACAGTGCATATATATATATATATATATATATATCAGCGTAAACAGGCAGGATCTTATGATAGATCTTCTATTTTTCATTCTAAATCTTTGAAAACTAATACATAGATTTTTTAATATAACGAAAAATTAATATTCTTATAAAATTTTCTGGAATTATAGGGCATCATTTTTTTATTACGAAAAATGTGCTGTTTTTGGAGGCATGTATCAAGATTGGTTCATGAACTTCCTTACATGATATCTATTCATTCCAATTTAATGATTCATGAACCAAATTATAGGATGATGTATGACCCTCAACCTCCACACAGTCAAATGATCATGTTTTCTTTTTTACCAAGAGAGAGAGAGAGAGAGAATCACCGAAAAATTAAAAGAGTGTTTGAAATAGTGATAGTATTTGCTTTTCAAATTATTTTTCGCTTAAAAATGTATCAAAATAATTTTTTTTATTTTTTATAAATTATTTTTGACAATAACACATAAAATTATCCAAATATATATATATAAGTTAATTTAAAGCAAAAAAAAATCATTTTTTTTAGAAAACACGGTTTCAATCGCGTTTCCGAACAAACACCGAAAAGAAAACGAAAGAAACAGTCATTTTGTAAAAGGATGGTTTAAAAAAAAAAAACAAAAAGGTGTGTCAATGTATAATTAAAGATCTCAGAAAAATATAAATAAATGTTAACACATGCCCTAAACCATAAGAAACCGTTGTGTAATTTGGTTTAACATCCCTCATTCGTGAAACAATTTTGGTTTAAAACTTATTATTTAGTTTGATTCTCATTTTTGTTTAATAGTTTTGAAGCCAAACAAATAGTGAAAAAAAATTACTTCATTATATTATAAAAGATAAAAAAAAAGTTCAAATATATTTCAAAATAAAATCAAATTATACCATCAATCAAAATAACTAGTATGATTAAAAAAAATCCTTCGAACATATGACTCTTCCCTAAAATAATAGCATAATACATCTGATTTATTAAAAAAAAAGCTAAAAATCAGTTCTGCACAAGTAAATCAAAGAAAACAAACACTAACAATATAAACAACCAATCACTTGAAAGCACTATAATTTTAACCAACCCAGCAATCCACACAAATCTCATTCAGGCAAACAAAACTAATAGAAGGAAGCAATATACATACCTGGAAAAAAAACAAAAAAACAACAGCTAGTCTCTTAAGAATCCGATGAGACAAGAAAACCTAGGTATAAAAAAGAACACGCACAGTAACTCTTATTTAATCTCTCACTCTAGTTTGTAAGGATAGAAATCTAGCAAGAGCAAAGATTTCTAACGATAGATAAGGATCATAATTATAGAGACAAGTATGATAGTAAGGTGTCATGGTTGGCTGCTGGCAAATGAGAGATTCTGCTCCAAGACCAATGGACCCGTGTCAAGCATTAGTCTATCCTCTCTCTCTCTCTATATATCTGAGATTTTATGGAAACAAAACTCTCCTCCAATATTCCTAACAAAGGGTGCCGTTATTTTTCTCTTTTCTTTTGTGGGGTTGTGTTGTTTTCTTGGTGTGGGTTTTTGTTTTTCCCTCCTATGCTCGTGTCTCTTGCTCTCCTTTCAAACTTGCCTTACGAGGGACCAACTCATTTAATTTTTAGTTATTACTTGCCATCCTATTTTTTTACCTCATTGCTTTTTTACCTTTTGTGTTCTCTTAGTTTCTTTATATATATATATATATATATATATATATATATATATATATATATTAAAGCTAAGAATATAGTTTTTATTATCTATTTCAATTAAGTCTTTGTATGTTTTTTATTTAAGGTATTTTACACCTTTTATTGATATATTTAAATTTATCATCGTAGTCAAATTATTTTAATCATTCAATGTGATAAATGTTTGTTTTTTATACCAGCTAATACCTTTTATTACTTCAACTTGTTGATCTTCTATCGGTCTCTATTATTTTTGTTAATCTTACTGGTTACGGTAATTAATTTTATGATATTGTTGATTTAATAGCCTAATATTTTTTCCTTTTGAGAAATGGTAAAAAACTAATATTATTCTCATATCATAATATTTTTCTTATATTGTGAAATACACCAGAAATTATAGCTTAGAAAGTAAGGATTTTAGCATAATATACTCTATTTCTAACAGTTAAAATGTAAAATGATTGGTGTTTGGTTGGTAAATATGCTGTGAAAACAAAATTAAACAATTATCAGGATAAGTAACATGTAAATTATTTTTCATGTGAAAACATAGTAGTGGTGCATAAAGTCTTAATCACATATTTACCCCACAATAAATGGAGGTCTAAAATTGACAATAACATAACTAATACTATTATGCATTTTAGGTAACTCTTAATATGACCACAAATTAATTAATTGTTTCATATTCATTCAACTTGATGTGTATGAAAAATCCAAATTTTAACTCTATATTGCACTTATATGGCCTCAAATGAAATCAAAAGTAAATCTCAAACATTCAAAGACATTGAAACAAAAATCTAAACCAAGACTTGTAATATACTTGTTTGAAGCAAGGGAGAATAAAAGAGAAATGTTTTCTGGACAACCAAAGGCATAAATTAGCATGTGGAGTTATATCAATTTTGTTACCATTTAATCTTTTTCTATCAAATACACTGGTGAAAAGGATTGTCACTTAATTCAATTCATTTTCTCGTCTATTAAAGACTTCTCAAAAGCATGTGGAGTTCTTTTATTTTTGTGCAATTACTTTGGGTCTGACATATTCACCAGACCCACGTTACCTTGGGCTTGACTATCTGCCATGTCCAAGTTCTTTAGGTTTGGCATGTTTGCCAAACCTATTTTATTTAAGATGATTTTTATCTATAAAAATCTTAACCAAAAATTCAATTCATCAGTTTCCCCAAAGCCTTTAATGTGTAATCTTGCATTAGAGGCTTAAGAGATTTTGAGGGAGATAATCGGTTAGTAGACATCTTGTTGTCCTTCGCAAAAAAAAATTTCAACACATAACAGTCATCTGTATCATAACCCTTATCTTTGTAAAAAAAGTTGTATTTTTTAGATGTACATGTACTAGGTGGAGACTTCATGGGTGAAGGACATTAGACAAACTCTTTGTCTTTGATGGCTGCAACGACTTTAGTAAGGGAGGTGTTAAATGAAAAGGCATGTGCTTCAAGATAACCAAGATGTTCCTTGAACGGTTTCTTCTGAATCCTTTTGGGATTGTTATCTCTTCTAGGAGAGTGGTCTTGCTTAGGCAAATAACCTTGTTTGGGGGATCTTTCTGGTTGTTTGTCACTGGTAAAATGAGAAGGACTATAATGTAGTGTACTTGCCTCCTCTACCCAAATATAGCTCTTCATGGTTTGCTTCACCTTTAGTAATCTTCTATCTGATAGAGCGTACAACTCCCTCTACAAGGTTTTTTCCCTAACCTCACTAAAAAGCACTTTTGAAGTTACCGATTTACTTAAGTCTTTAACCTTAAACTTTTCCTTATTGAATCTTTTGAGGTATGTCCTTATAAATTCGTCCTCCGCTTGGGTGATTCCAAAGAATTTAGTGGAACTCTTTTTTGTTGGAATATTTGTACTAAAACATGTCACTAACTTGGCACAGAGGTGACTGAAGCTAGCAATTGAACCTGGTTTCAGGTTGTTATTCCATGCTCTTACTAAACCTTTGAAGGTTGTAGATAAGATCTGGCGCATGGCATGGTTGTCTTGAATGACTAGCTCCAGATTTCTATGCATATTATATACATGTTCTCTGGGATTTGTAAGCCCATCATAATTATCCAAGGTCATTTTGGTGGCAATGTAATCTCTAGGTATACGGTTGTTTGGCACACGTCTAGATAAAGAATAATCTCTAATGAGAAGATCAGGCAACAAGTAATATTGTAGCACTTCCACTGTTTAATAGTGCTTATAGGTGTTTAATTTGAAGGGTAGGACTAATGTCAGGCAAATCAATGAAGAAATCTATAAGAATTTTGGTTCCCTATACGTTGATTGATTCAAGTTTACGGCATTTATTTACTAGATTAAGAAGACTAATTTCTGTTACATAGCGACAACTCCATAGGACAACAGTCTAGAAATTCATGAAGGTGGATTTTCTTTCCTTATTGATTTCCCAACATTGTCTAGGTAAGGAGTTGTATTTGTTTCATAAGTTGTTGAAGGATTGGTTGTACAAGGGTTGGAGTATCTGTTGTGGTAAGGAGGTAACTCGTCCTATTCCAGGGGTGTCTTGGTTATCTGCCATTAATAACAATAATTAAGGAAATCAGTTAAACAATAAAGCTATATATGACTCTTTGTAAGTAGTTCATATAAAAGGCGCCACTAACAATGTCCTAAAACCCAAGATATGTAAATAAAAGGTTATTTAGTGTTTGAGATAGTGGTTAATCAATATGTTCAAATGTTTGGATTTCTTCTTCTTAATCTAAGGAACTCCAGACTTATGATAGAAACTTAAGTATCTGCAAAAACATTCACAATCATGGGGATTTAAAAATTCTCTGATGATAAAGTCGGTATATTTATGGAAAATATATTAAATAATTTAAGACAATAAATGACTTACAAGAGCCTCAAATTTAAGAAACAAAGATGTTTATTCTTGAGTTTTAAGTTGATTAATGCTCTAAAATCTATATATCTTTATCTTAAGAGATGAAAAGTTCTGACATTTTACCTTAATGGTTCAGGGCCAGTTTATACCTTCTGAACCTTTCGTTTTCAAATAAAAGAAGGACTGAAAAGTCATCTCCTTTTAGCGACATTAATGAAAGACAAATATCTCTTACATATCATTAATGAGATAGTAAGTATGGTAGGTCCCTTAGAAAACCTTGTATACACCTATGAGTATAGATATAATGGTTTATCATGTCTTTAATACTCTTATTATAGAGAATCATTCATGATCACGTATATAGCCTTAGAACTTGATAATGTCCAAGTTTTTTGGGTCTAGCATGTTTGCCAGACTCAATATATTTAAGATGAATTTTATTTATAAAAATCTTAACCAAAAAGTTACTTGTCATATTGTAATGTGAATTAACCAATCTTTATAATTATAAATAAAAACAATCTTTAATTATCTTGATAGGTGTACTTTAAGAAGAATTATTTTGCTTAATAGATTTTCTAAGTTTGGATTTAAGGACTCGGCTTTTAAAAATTTATTTTTCTATATACACTAAACTAGTGTAAGAGGTATGTTTTTAATATCACTCATAAAAAATTAATTTTACTTGACAAATAAATTGATCTAGGGATATATTTCATCATCAAAAATAATTTATTTTAGTTTCAAATTTAACATGCCATCCACTAATTTCTTTTAGATTCATAGATTTCACTAGCATATAGATAGGTTGTGTTTGGTTCTTGTTATAACTATTTTTCAAACAAATTTTTTTAAAAAAATTAATATAAAAATTTCAAGAAAAAAAGCATTAACAATGCAATTCAGCTAGTTTTTGGCAATTTCATAATTTTCAACCCTTTTTTGTTATATTCATGTTAATGATTTTTTAAACGCTAATTTACTAACAGGCTTTAACCAAATTATTAAGGAATATCTCAAAAAACACAAAGATAACAACAAGCATTAATATTGCCTGAGTCATTAATGGTGACAACATCATTTTTAAAAAAATATATAAATATAAATATTTGTAAAACCATAACATTAAATTTTAATTTTAATTATTATCTATAAAAATTCATGTGTTATTTAAATTTGAAATTCTTATGTTCATGTTGATGGGTTTGTGAATATATTCTTATGTTCTTGTAATTTAGGACAACTTTGTTTGATGTTGTGAGTGAATTTGGGATGGATTAATATAATCTTACATAAACCATTGAGTATGAACAATGGTTTTTGAATCCATTTTTATCAATATAATCATGAACATGTTTATACATATCAACTATTTACCATCCCTTATGATTACAATGCTCGTGTTTTAAAATTGAGGATTGAACTCTTTTTTTTTTTTCAAGTTTCAAATCATTGTTTTAGGTCATAAAAGGTTTTTTACTTTTAGTTATACATGCGTATGCGCGCGCGCGCCCACACACACAGATATATATATATATATATATATATATATATATATATATATATATATATATATATATATAAGTTTCTATAATTTATTCTTGTGTATTGTATCTTATGCATTGCCCTTTTTATTTATTGATTTTTTTATATTAGATATGAACTTGTGTTTATGAACCCAACCTACTATACAATACTTTCAGCAGGCACATTATCTTTAGATTAACAAGGAGAGCTAGTGAATCCTCAATGGTTGTTGAGCCAAGTAACACTTGTAAAACAACTAAACTCTTAGGGATAGTTTTTTTTATCATGATTAATAGCCCATGAGCATTGTTTTTATTTATTTTCTTTGCACCTTATAGGCCTTGATTTAATTTATTAATGCCTATTAATCAAGCAATGAAGGATTTTTTTAGACAAAATATAAAACAAAGAAAACAAATATAAATTATATTTTAAAAGCTTAATTTTTCTTGAAAACCTACATAATTCCAAGCTATGAGAGATAAAGAGGGAGCTCAATTCAAGAGAATTAGATCAACTTCTTGAATTACGAAATTACTCAGCTAATTGTTTTGCTATAACAAACTATTCACCCTGAAATTTTTTATAGGAGACCTATGCACACAAAAGCTAATACCGTATATACATTTTCAAACAAAATAATATTAAATTAAGCTGGTTAACACTCGTTAAGGAATTAATTGATCAGTTCTTGAAACTAGATAGAATTATTTAATTCATTACAAATTAATTTATAATTTATTAGCTTTTAGTTATTAAATTAAGCATGGTTAATAAAATAATAATAATCTTTATTTTATTTTTTTAGGTGAAAAACCGAGAGAATTGGTGATATGATCTTACGATGTAAAAAATGACCACATTCTGTCTCTTTATATTGGCCTTAATAATTATTATTTTTTCATAAATTTCTCAGTACCCAACCCATTCTGCTTCTTTCTACGTGCAACAAGAAGCCTAAACTCAAAGAAGTCTTCTCCCTCTTAACTTCTCTGTTTCTTTGTTGAAAGAAACGAAGAAAATCTATATGGCGAAGGAAGAGGCAGGGATTGATCGTTTACCAATAGACTTGCTGGCTTACATATTTGGTTTGATAACTCCCTTCACTGATTTAGCCCAGGCAAGTAGTGTTTGCAGGAAATGGAAAGAAGGGGTGAAGCAATCTTTGGCACAAAGAAACAGCTTGAGCTTTTCTGGTTGGAAGATGGATGATGACTCCACTGCCCGTCTTGTTCGCCTTGCTTGCAACCTTAAAGAACTCGATATGTATGCCTCTGTCCCTTTTCAATTATTGATTGAGACTTGGTGGTAATTTTTATTTAATGGGTTGTTTGCTGATAGTTAATTAAACCACTAAAAGATTGGAACTTTGTTCAAAAGAAAATGTAATGTTTGCAAGAGGTCAGGAAAGTTGGTTTATTTTTTCTTTGTGATTTTGGGTTTTGTTTGAAACTAAGGCTTTTACGTTCTTGAAAGATTCAAGCATAAGCAGTCATGTCTCTAGCTTCGATATCTTTTAAGATTTTAGATATTGTTTTTTTGTGGGATGGCTTGAGAAACATGCAACTTGTTTCCCGTTTTGATTGCCCAGTGAACACTATTGCCTAGAACAGCCAGAGCCTTCAATATTTATATGTGTATAGTGGTTGATTTGGCTATTGACATCGCCTGTTGGATGATTATTTGTGTTCAATATATATAGTGGTTGAATTGGTTTTTCGGAGCTTGAATTGGAAAGAGCTTGAAAATAATTTCTCATTTTCCTTTTCTATTTTCAGTTCTAGGAGCCGGTGGGATTGCCAGATAACTGACAATAGACTGTAGCAAATTTCTTTGGCAAACTGACATCCATATCTCTACGGGGCATGGCCAGGATCACCGACAGGGGTGTTGTTAAACTGGTATGTGATAGTCGCTTCATGGAGACGATGACTTTAACTTTGATTAGTGTAGAACTTCTTGTGATAATCTTTGGTGACTGTACTAGTCTCCAATCATGCAAAATGATTCAACCTCGAAGTATTTCATAGCGTTTTCATTTTTCAACAGATTTCAAGGGCTAGCTCCTTGCAACACCTGGACATTGGTGGTACTTTTATCACAGATGAGTCTTTATTTGCAATCGCAGATAGTTTTCCACATTTAAAGGTGAGTTGCCTGATGACATCACCCCGAATTCCATTTCGGACATAGTTTTAGATACGTCCATGTTTATTTGTCAAATGGCAGTGATGGTCTAACAATTGAACTGCTCGAAGGATGAAATCTTGCTTGACTGATGTTAATATTGGTCTCTAGAAAGTGATCTTACTGGAAATGACTTTGCATCTTATTTCGTTCTACACTGTTGTCCCATGGAGCTACCGCCATGTAACAGAAATCGGTCTTCTTTCTTTCTTAACGTATGGGGAACCAGAATTCCTGTACATTTCTTCATTTTTTTTTTTTTTTCAGAATTCCTGTACATTTCTTCATTGATTTGCCTGACATTAGTCCTGCCCTTCAAATTTAACCCCATTGAGCACTATTAAACAGTGCTCATTGCTCTTGTATGGTTATTATTTCTGCTTTATGTTTCAATCATTATCACGAGCCGATGGATCCAACAAACAGCTGGGAATATCCTTCAGATTCTTCCTCTGTATCAATGAAGTTAATTATTCCTATCTGTAAATTATGAAATTTGGCTTTGTATAGTATTCGTCAAGATTTGTGCTTTATACATATGAATCTTCTGATTTTTCAATCCATGCAGGTTATGATTTCTGTTTGCAAAAAATAACAAGGCAGAACTAACAAACAGTCCTGCAGAGGCGTTAATATTTTGATTTCTTAACTGTAGTTGTGCTTATTATGTATTGTTCTATCCCTTGCATTTATTCTCAAGAACCAAGCCCTCATGCATTTTTATTCCAATTGCTAGAATTCACCGAGACATGTGAAACAACATGACCTATTTCATTCTAGAAGACAAGCCCTCGAAGAACTCCTTATCCTGACAGCCTACATGTTCCACATTATTCAGAGGTGGTATGCAGAGGATAATAATGGCCCAAATATAAGTGGGCGAGCAAACCAATAGAAAATGTTGAGTGAAACTAGTAATGTAATGGAAAAACTTCAACAGTAGCTCCATTCTACTCTACCCCAACCGCTAAATACTATGGTCAACAGACAACCTGAAGAACATGAAGAGAAAATCTGTCAAAACTAGAAACATAAACATGAATTCTTCTTACAAGCAAGGAAGAATATGAGCTTTTAACACATGAATTTAGCCAGAACTCTGTGCAGTACAGAGAGTATGCAGTACTTGCAGAGCTGCTACAATGTTAATGCCTATCTATTTCCTCATTAGTTAAAAGGACCCATGCGCATATTTTAAGGACATTAGGTGTTTTAATGAAGAGATTGTAGAAAACCAGGAACAAAATAAAATTAGTGCTTAGAAATAAAGTATATACTGAATCAGGGAAGAACAAGAATGCAGATTACCAGAGAGAGATTAATATACTGTGTTGTAATTGGTAAGTTTCTAGATAATACCTAGAACCTGCCAAACACCTTTACCACTTGAACGAACACCCAAGTCCTTCAGAATAATAAAGAAGAGACTACCACTTGGCATCGTTTGCTAGAATCTTTAGCATTTTCAAATTGAAATTCGAGGTAATTCAGTTTCTACCAGTAGAACCCATAAATCTTACACGGTTAATGAACTTTTGACAGGATATGAGTAGCATTTGACCATATCAAATTGAATGCAATTGCTAATAGCCATGAAGATGAACCGCAAGTATATGAAAAGTCAGAAATGTTTTTTGAAAGTTGGAGATTAAGTTTATGGTTAATAATAAAAATAATTATATGCAGTCTGCAGAATTTAATAAGTACGGCAAAAGCCTTGGTTTGCAGATACAAGAACGAAATTCAGATAAAAAGTCCTCATATTGGCATGCTTCAAAATGCAACATATCCAGATATTTGTACACTTATTTGAGGCTTTTATTATAAAGTTTATGGAAATCTAAATCATGTTTTAGTTAAGATCAGGAACACAGATGTTTAATGTTGCTAAAAGTAAAATAATGGCAATTCTTTAAGAACCACACAACCCTTAGAGTGAAGGAAACTACATACCTGAACGTTTTCATGACATGTTCTGATCACTGTTGGCCACTGCATACCTGAACCTTTTCTTGACATATTCTGGTCACTGTTGGCCACTGCATACCTGAACCTTTTCATGACATATTCTGGTTACTTTTGGACACTATCTACCTCAGATTCCTGTGCAACTCCTTACTTTTTTGCCTCAATATAAGAATCTCAAAAGTTCTTTGTTTACAATCACATTTCATATCTCTGAAAAGTATTCCTTTACCTTTCTCTCAATAAGGCTGGGACATGGTATACCAGTTATTATTGGAGAATACATACAGAAACTATTAACCTCTACCAAAGAAGTAACTCCCTAACCATCTAAGGAAAAGAGTGGATCCCTAACCTCCATCCAGAAATCATTCACTGTATCCTTAATATGATCAAGATGCTGCTAATAGAAAAGAACAAGAACAAAACAGAGCTATTTGGAGATTGGATTTTTGATGCAGATTTCGAGAATTGAACAGATCCAGTAAAGCTTCCTGCAGTATTTGACAGTGGGCTTGTACTTCCCGCGGTATTTGTTACAGGACTTACATTAGGTATGGTAACATTATTGCAAGATCCAAAAGGTGCTCCAGCCTGCAAAAGACCATAATATGGCATCTTTAGCAATCAAATTTATTCACATTCTAATACCATAACTATTCAAGAGCCCTTCACAAATGGAACCCCAGGACTCAAAGTGATCAAACTATATTGTCCAAGCCATAACCAAAACAAGAATCCATTGCTTTTTGTTGAATAAGTAAAAAAGCAAGGAAAAAGTCAAGTTCAAAACTTATGTCATGGCAAGTCATATTAAATCCTTTAACCTGTCACAGTGACAATACACCATGAATATGTTTTAAACATTTATTCAAAACTCCTACTCATCATCCTATTGTGGCACAAGAATCACTCTCCCATGGAAGGGGATATGAAGCAAGTCTCACAAGCTAGTGGCTAATTGTGATCCAACTCTAGATTGAAAAATGCACCCCAAATTAAATAGACCAATATTCAAAAGAAATCAATTAGGCATGCATTTGGAAATATGTCAGAATTGGAAATTTTTTATTCTTTTTTTCCAGAAACAACTAAACCACAGTGTGGAAGTAAGGCAGTTAATATTACAGAGGTAAAATGGGTAGACCTGGCAAGCAGTCACAGTGCTACAACCGCATGCCTGTCCGTTCATTCTATCCATAGCATCAAAAACACCACCACCATCACTCCTCTGCACCATATTCATCCCAGTTAGAATGCTTAAATAGGATATGCTTATTTCACATCTATTAGTGCATGGTAGAACTAATACCATGTAAAAGTTGACTGCCAGAAAATTTGGCATCACATTTCCAGCTGCTTTATAGCAGGTACCAACCATCTGAGCAAGTGGAGTTGAATGCTCTTTGCAAGCTTCAGTTTCAACTGGATATGTTGGGAAGTAATTCATTAAAAAAAGTGATGCACTTTTGGAATTCAGTGGCTTTGATTCTTTTCTGCTTGGGCACGAGCCTGGTTTTACCCCAGGATCTCCAGCTGAAATTCAATTAATCATGCAGTTGTTACTGGACCATGCGCCTCCAAGCAAACTTTATAAAACCAATAGATATTTATGAACATGATGCTTACCCTCATTTTCCAGCATATATTTCCATTGATAAGCAACTCCTTCCTCTGCTTCCTTTGAAGCAATAGAAGTGAATACCACAAGCCGGTGATTTTCTTGCACCATCTCTGTCACAGTAGGCCAATCTTCTCCCTTTTTCGGCATCTTAGACACAGGAAACCAATACTTATCCAAACCAGCATTGATGAACAAATTTATCAAGCCTTTTGGAGTATGGACGTAGTCCTCAATGATAATTGTCACAATCTCATTTGGATTCTCACTCAAGAATGCTTCCACTTCCTTCAAAGTGTTTATTGCAGGTTGCTACAAAAATCCAGATGGGCACGTCATAAACCAATTTACAAAAACCATTAACAAATTTCAAATTAGTTAAATTGGTAAAATGGAAAGATGTATACAAACGCAGTGAAGTTGTAACATTGCCCTCGAAATGAATGGCAGAGCCAGATGTCGCCCTCGAAATCATACATATCCAACATCAACCCCCTCACACCATTCTAACAAACAACCGTGAAAAAAAAAAAAACAGACAATTAATGATAAGTAAAATATTCATCAATGTCTACGGAAAAAAAAAACGATTAGCTTGTATAATTGCCAGGAAATTAAGCACAAGAAAGGAACGAAATATAAAATTCATCATTTAATTGTGTCATCCAACTTAGCACCAGTATATAGTTGAATACTCGAAAAGCTCAAAATTTTCATTTCAGTTTTTTTCTCGCCTCCAGATTCTGAGTAACCAAACAAGTCATCAAGGAAAATGAAAAAATAGAAACCAAATAAAAACAAAAGGAAGAACAAGGACCACATACCCTCAACTGATTTGTCACAGTGTCTTCTTGATTATAAAATGTAAGCCTCTGAACACCAGGCAAAGGAGGTGCATCGACAATGCTAAAAGAATTATGAGTAACTAACCATGTATACTTATTAAAAGGCAACCCATTTATCTGCAAAAGCACACACAAAAAAATACACAATCTTTACAGTGCTTTAGCTAAAAACAACCCAAACCCATAATCAAAAACACAAAATTCAACCAAAAAAAAAAACATACAAAAGAATTAGGTATGATAGCTTGGCCTCTGGTGCAAATGGGTTGAGTCTTGCCTAAAGCAGGGCAATTTCCACAATAAAGACCTGGCCCACAATTTGTGGCTTCTGTACAGGATTGTAACACCTATGGGATTGACTCGAAATTCTGTTATAAATTGTACAGATCATGAAAAATAAAAATAAAGAAAAGAAAGAGATGCAAGCACCTGTGCATGAGCTATCAAGAATGAGGAGAGAAGCAGAGAGAGGTAAAGGAAGCCGATTGCAAGAGGGGCTCTGCATAGGCTACGGTGGACCGTGAAACACGGGGACATCGCCACTGTACGCTTATGCAGAGCTCGAGAACTGAGTAAAGAAAGATAGAGAGAGATTGATGGAGAGAAAGAGAAGTCTTTTGTACTGTGTAAACTGTAGTGAAGGTGACAAGGCGGGCTTTAATGACACTCCCCCTTTAATTTCTCTTTTTTCTATAGTTTTATTTATTACATTTATTTTTTTTAAGAAGAAGAAGAAAGTTAATTATATTATTTAGTCCATAAATTGTGCTGTTTTCCATGAATCGTTGGTAATATTTACTTCCTGAATTCATTTTAAAAAAATACTTAACAGGAATAAAAATTTTAAAAATATATTCTTATTACTTCTCTTTTTGTTTTTTTAAGAGAAGCTCAGATAATATTACTAATTACTCCCGATGATCATAAATATTTTTGTTGTTTTGAATTAAATAGTAATTATATTCATATTCCCCTTCCAATCAAGAAAAACATTTCGAATTTCATCCTTTATTATAGTAATAATTAAAAATAATTAATGCTAAATATAGCTGTAAATCATATATAAAAAGCTGTTTAAGAGACTTCATCGGAAAAATATTTTAGTTTCTCTCATATTAATTAATTTTGTTTCTCTGAAAAAAATGTTCCTAATTGTAATAGGAAAAAAAAAAAAGAAAAAAAAAAAGGCAAGGGATACCCTATCATCAACGGGTACGGCTCCCAACAGTTTGCAGTCTCTTTTACTTTATTAAGGTTAACAGGAACTACTTTTGTTTTTGAGCTTTTACTTTAACAATAACAACGACGTCGTTTGGTCTCAAGACTCTCAGGAGACAGGCAGTTGGGCTCGTTTATGTTTTGACAGGTTGATTGAATGTTATCGAGTAAATTATAATTTAGTCTCTATAGTTTTAATAAATAAACTAATTAGTCCCATCATTTTAAAAACCAATTATTTAGTCCCTTGATTAGCATTGATCATGCTTAATTTAATATTATTTAATTCCAATAAATCTCTTTTTCTCATGAACCTTTCCATGATATATATATAAATATTCGTTCCTATTTTTTAAGTGAAAAATAAATGGAAATATAGCATAAATTTAATGAAAAGGACTAAATATATGATTTTTAAAATTCAGAGAGACTAAATAATAAGCAACTCAATTTTGTCTTCACAGGCTTAACCTTTTGTCAGTGCCTCTCACATGGTGGGGTTAGGCTGCCTGAACCCCGTGCCGAGACACCATCTTTGGATATCATGCCTCCACATGATTGGTTGTCTTTGCTTTACCATTTTCTCCCAGAAAATTGCAGAGGTCATGTTTTTTTAAAAAAACAAATATTTTTTTATTTTTTATCAATTTAATATATTAATATTAAAAATTATTTTAATATATTTTTAAAACTGAAGATTTCCAGTAAAAAATGATGTGATGGAAGCTTGTAGGGTAGCTTGCTTTAGCAGGTAGGAAAATGATGAGTACTTCTAACTAACAGTAAATCTGCAGTGAAAAGGGAAGAATATAACAAAAGAAACACTTTACGTATGGGATTTGCCCGGAATAAATCCATTCTTCTAAATAAATTTAATTATTATTTATTTCGACTCGAGTTAACTCTGAATAAATAAATAAACCTTGGACAGAGCTCGATTTGACTCACGATTAGAGCACCATCTTAAAGTCCAGTTGGGGGCCCACAGGTTCGGTGGTTATTTACAAGCCTCGGTTAATCATGAAGAGATGCCACCCGAGAATTAGATAACGGTACTCCCGACCCGTGATACGCAGCGGGTATATAAATAATAATAATAATAATAATAACTTGCAATATGGATGTTTAAGCAAACGGTCATATTAGTAAAGAAATAAGAAAAGCTCGACGTTCAAGTTACTAAACTGGCTGAATTCAATAAGATCCATGTAATATAATAGTTTGATTTAAATCATATACAATTGTAATAGACAAATTATATAAAAAAAATTTGATAATAGTTGATTAAAATAAATAAGTTGTTAATATTATAATTGAAAAAAAAAGTAAAAAACAAATTGTTGGAGACTCACCGTCATTTCACCGTTGACAATATCCACCACCAAAAGACCTTGCTAAGACGATCCAAACCCCACTACAAAAGAGTGCATGATGACATTAAAAGAAGTCACATGAATCACTCCAACAATGTCGCGGAAAAGAAAACTAAAAAAATAGGGAATGATCATCTATACATATTCAACTAATTTATTTTATTTAACTTAATAATAAAATTTATTTATAAAAATAAACTTAATAAAAAGCACTGAAAAAAAAAATATGAGAGAACTCAATCCAATAAAGAAAACAAAGGACATAAAAAGCTAGAAAAATTAGAGTCGAATCTCTAATTAAATAAATATCAAATGATAAAACCGAAAAAAACATTAACTTTAAAAATATTAAATAAAACAAATAAATCTCGAGCAAACCCCTTAAAGTTGGGTTAATTTTAAAAACGTACAACTCATAAAATCATAAACATGAGCTTAACTAAGAAACTAAAATCCAAACAAATTAAAAGTTGAATGATGAAATCGAGTAAAAAAACCAATTTTAAAAACTTTGCAAAGAAAAAAAAAACAATCAAGATAATGAGGATAAGATCTAATAGGAAAAAAAATAATGGAGGTTTAAATCAAAATAAAAAAACTATTTCAGATTCTATAAATAGCCAATTAAAAGAATAAAGGTTAAATGCAAAGCAAGAACTTGAATGAAAATGAAATTCAATTTCATAAATTATTTTAAAAAAAAAAAGCAAACAATAATCAAAAGAACATGAACTAAATAACAACAAAAAAGAAGTTTAATGGATGATCTAAAAAATTGCAGGTCAGGCGCAGAGACCAAGAAAGAGAGAGGAAAGAAAAGAGAAGAAAAAAGGAATAGTCGTCAACGGTAAGCCGATGAACTTATTCATGCACGCACTGCTTTTTCATGGAGAACATGTTGAGACGCATTGGAAGCAACCCAAAGACTATAATTTTGGCCTCCTAAATCAATTGCACGTGCCGTCATAAGATGATGGAGTGGCTGACGTGTGCACTGCATACAATCCCGGGACTTAAATGACCCCACCCCAACTCATTAATTACAAATACTCAACAATAAAATGACACAAATACTCTTTAACCTAAGAGTTAAATTATTTGACATCAAGGATGCCAAGGTCATTTTACAACGCACCAAATATTAAAATTACAGGAAGACTCCCCATCATAAGTTATTTTTTTTATTCCAAAGGTAGATATGTTATTTTATTATGCATTATTCCTATGAAAGTACAGAAGTAATTCTAAGTAGAAGCTAAACAAGTTATTTCTTTTAAGGATAGTGATATAAATTTACAAATATATTTTTGTAGTCAAAATCCATTTTTCTTATTCATGGCTTTCTAATTAACAGCATGGTTTTTTTTAGTAAAAATTAAAGGTAATTAAAATAAATATTCATAAGAACTTTCAATGATTTTAATTAAAGAGGAAAAAAATTACCTTTTTAATCAAAACTCCCTTTCTTTATTAATGTAAGTTTTTTTTATTATGAAAAAAACATTTTTTTTTTATCAAAAATACTTTTTTAAAATAAAACCATATCATGATTTGAAAAGAAAATTTCAATAAAAAAAAAACAAAGAAATTGTACTTCAATAAATTTTAAGTGAATGCATGAAAAATAAAAGAATAATTAATTGGATGATATTAAATAAAAAATTAACAATTAAAAAACAAAATAAATCTTTTATTCTCATTGAATATTTGTGATAATATTTTTTAAAACTAATTCCACATATTAATAAGTTGATATATAATTATTCATTATGTGATTGTTAATATTACCATCTAAAGCTTTAACCTTATTTAAAAACTATGGCATAATATAATAGCTTCTTAAAAATTTACTTTAACAATTTTGTTTTAAAAATTTATTTTAAAATAAAAAAAGGTTGAAGGATCATTTTTAAAAGTCCGGGCACAATGGTTTTTTTAGCGAATGACACTTTGTTCACTTGGCTTATTTTAAAATTTAACAAAAAATATATCATCTATTAATTCAAATTCTGATCATCTTTGATAATTAAAAAATCAAATTTGAGTTTTGAAACTCTTAAAACCCAATTTTTAAACATGTTTTCACTTAAAAACACCTATAACAGTTGTAAGAGCCTCAATAATCTTATTTTTAATCTCAAAACATCTTTTAATCAATTTAAAAATTTTAAATCAAATTGAATAAAAAAAGACCAAAGCCACCTAAATCAAGCTTTCCCTCTAATACAAAGTTATTGACACTGAAATCAGTTTTTTTTTTTGCAACCAAGATTGACCCAAAGTTTTTTCTCTCATTTCTTTTTTGAGCGACTTTCTCATACTTCTATTAGCTCAAAAAGTACTAAATATTAAAATGTGAAGTTCATGAATGAGATGTAAACACCAAAAATTATAGGGATCAAATAATGAAAATTTAAAAAAAAATTTAGGGACTAAAATATAATTTTCATACGAAAAAACACGTACTTGAGCAATGTTTTATTGTTCCATGAACAGTAAAACCCAATCTCTTTTATTATATATGATGTAATATTATAAGATATATCAATATCTTGTTCGGTTAACAAGAATTTAATTATCTTAATAAACGAAAAACAAATATATACTTAGAGTTAAATTAATCTTTCTCTATACATTTATATTCCTTGGACTTATGAATTTAAATGTTGATTAAGGGGCATTGTTGTCCGGAATTCTTTTAGGTTGATAGAGAATTATATATAATACTAAATGATAACAAATTTGTTTATTTCAATCAAAAATGAAGTTAAAAAGCTAAGATGAAGATGTAATTTCTTTGTTAAAAAATGAATATTTGTTTTAATTTGAAATTGAATCACTAGAGTTTTCATTGGTTTGAATAAATAAAATTGAATTTTATTTTGTCAAATTGAGTATCAACTTAACATTGAAATTTATTATTAACATCATGAGAACCCTGTATAAAATTAATTAAAAACAAAATATAAAATTAAATCCCAAGTCAATTGAATATGAAATGATCAAATTAAAAATAAAAGTCAAATGACAAAAGAAAAAAGATTAAGGATAAAAAGAAAACAACATAGGTAGCTATTGCAACCCAAAGTATATTATATCTTCTTTTTATGTTGCACTTTCATCATTTTTTTTTAATATTTCTTTCATTTTGTATTATTTTACGTTTTCATGATTTTAAACATCATTTCATGGTTTACTGAGCATCAACTATGTGAAACCGAACTATAATTTTTGCTAAAAATAACAATCAAAAGCATATAGATTAAATTTGACAAAAAAAAAACAACAATAAAGAGTTAAATGCATAAACCAAGAAGAGAAAAGAGAAAATAGTGGGTAAAGTAAGAGAAGAAAATCGGGTTATTACAGCCACACTAGGGCCCTTCATCTTCACACACCACCAAGTAAGAAAGCCCTTGATGTAATGACTATGTCAACACCATGGAAGGCCTCAAAGAGAGCTTGGTGGTTGCCGCATGCACCATTATAGTTCTGCAGTCTTTCTAAGTTGTGAGCTCGTATATTGCATATGCTAGACATTTTTTTATGATCATTTTATCTATCCATTATTTGGTAAAAAAGGAGGTAGATATTTGTTTTAGTTTCAAATATGATCCCTAAAGTTTCAATTGTTTTAAATCCATAACAATGAATTTTATTGTGTTTAACCGAGCATTATCCAAGCGTCAAATTTTTTCTCAATATCGCGAGAGCTTTACATCGAGCAAAACAAAAAAAAATATTAAGCCCAAAAGCAATTCAACTTACTATAAAAGAATTAAACATAAAAGATAAAAAAAAATACAAGAGTGAAAATAAAAAGAAAAATAATAGGGGCAAAATATAAAAAAAAAGTGTGAAGGAGTTTCACTGTTTATAGGAACAATGAAATAACATCAAATGTTTTTTAATATCTTTTATAATTGTTCACATATAAACAAATGCATTGTTTAGTTAAGTTTATAATTTATGTAGAATGGCTTTTGATAGGGTTTTCGAGGCGTTGAAAATATGTTTTGATGTTAAATAATATTAGATTTTGCAATATAAGATTTGATTTTAATGATTAAATAAATTAAATTTTTAGGAAATGAATTTGACAATAAAACAAACATGTAACCTTTATCTTTTGTTACTTTGTTACCAACGCCTTTTCTAAAAATAATCGCCTTAAGATTTTTTATAATTAATTTTTTAGTTCTTTTAGTTTTTCAATTATACATTTTAATTGAAAACTTCATTTCCTTAACAAATCGATTTTGAATTTGAGAGATAAGAGAGAGGGTATTCAAAAAACAACATATAAAAAAGAAAATATTTAATTAATTATATTCTAATAACGAAATAAATTAGTTTTGGTGTTAATAAACTCATCTTTTGGATAGATATTCAATAATGATATATTTTTTTTGTGTTATTAAAGAATTTTTAAGTGAAAACAAGTTGGAAAACAAGTTTTTAAAATCCAAAATTTTGGACCTCAGTTTTCTAGTCAATAGACTTGAACAGAAACTAGTCAATCATGAGCTAATTTATTTGTCACAATGAGCGACCTATCGCGTGTTAGAAAAAAATATGAAGTTTATAAAAGAAAAATATAACTAGATGTATTTGGGCACCTAGGCCGAGCTCGTATACTATTTTTGGGTTTTTTAAATGTTTTCCTTGAATTTCAATCTAAAATCTTTTCAATTAATTTATTTAAAATATATTATATATATAATTTTATTATTTATTAAACTAATTATGGATATATTGTAGATATTATTTTATTAAATATTATTCAATTTTTATTTTGCTTTTCATTAAGATTATAGTAGTCTTTTAAAAACATTATCAAACATTGTTTTTGTACAACTAACCATAATAATTTCTTTTAAATAAATTTATTTAATTGCTTTTCCACGAGCATTTATTTTTAAATAAATAAAATTATCAAACCTTGAATTTCAATCTAATTTATTTTTAATTAAATTATTTCAAATATATTACATATATAATTTTATTAATTATTAAATTAATTATGGATATATTATAGATATATTTTTATTAAATACCATTCAATTTTTACTTTGCTTTTGAATAAGATTATAGTAGTTTTTTCAAAAAATGTTAGCAAGAATTCTTTTTGGACAACCAATCAAGATCATTTTTAAATTATTTTATTAGCATTTATTTTTAATAACATATAATTAAATATAAAATTATTAAATCCAATTATATCAATAATTCAATTCAAGTTGTAAGTTTAACATATTAATTCATCTCAATATTTTTTTTAAAATACTTCACCTTGAAATTTCTTTTAAGCCAAGCCAAGTTTCTACTAGCAGTGCAAGTTACCTTTAAACTCATAAAGTTAATTAAATTACATCTTAATCAACATCTATTGCTTAACTTCACATCTTAATATTCAATCAGTGTTAAGAATTCTTTTTAGCACGCGATTCTCAATCTTTTTATTTGACGTGCGCATCAGATTTTTGAGTTCACAATTAATATTTTTCTTGCAACTAGAAACACTTTAGCAATATCCATATACCGTAAGATTTGTTTCTTGCAGTTTGTTCTTGCTCCAACCCACATCATCGAAGTACAGGTAAGTTAACTAGTTTCAGTCTAAATTGGAATACAAATCAGTTGAAGTTATGGCGGAGATGACAATGGCCTCTCCGATAACAAAAATGACTGATCATGAACCTATCCCCTACGATAAGTGAGAATGATGCTTGTAATTGTAAAAGAATTGACAAAAAATTTTGAATTGAGGATGTAAGTAGATGCTCAAATCAAGCAAGCTTCTTGGCACGGCCACTTGAATGACCGCCATCTTCTTTCTTTGATCCAGACGCTTCAGGCTTCCTAGCCCAAGCAGGAGCTCTGTCTGGCTCATAACGATAATCATAGAAAAGTTCCTCCCCTGCATTAATCCTTTCTTTGGCGAATATGCCCACTCGGTGATCCCCTGCAACCATTATGACCTGCAAACAACGCGGTGGTTGAAAGTGAGGAAACAGTGGCAAGATATTAAATACATTTCAGCCATGTTTTTAGCACGCTATTAATCAGAAACCAAGTGCAAAAGTAAAAATATATATATTAGATAGGCTGTTGAGCTACAGTAGTCAAAGAGGATACCTTTGCATAGCAATTTGGTTCTGGAGAGTGGTTGGCAAACTTGAGTTTGTCACCCTTACGGTATGCATCAAGAACAAACTGCAAGAAAACAAATCTTGGTTTCATATGAACAATAAAAGATGGAGGTTGAATCCTCATATAAGATCTGAAATCAGTATAATGAGTCATGCCTGATCGTTGAGATTGAAGAGAAATGATGAATTTTCACGGTCGTAGATCTTCCCACGCTTATCTGCTTCCCTATGTGAAATCAGCTCTCCAGTGTACTCGCCCAGGTACTCATGCTTGCCGACACTATTCTGTGAGGAGCCAGATATATTCACAAGTATGACGAAACAAGCAAATAAATCTCTAGGTTTTTTTCCCAAATGCCTCTGAGATTATTCTCAAAAACCACATGGGATGAAAAGGATTCAAGGGCAAATTTTTCTCATATTACGTAGTCCATCCAGAATATTACCTTCAAGAAAGCACCCCAGCCTGATACATCAGATCTTCCGAGTAAAACCTATTCATAGAACAAGATATTAGTAAGATGGAGAAATCGTAAGCAGCTTGAAAATGACCCCATCAAACATCTGTTGTTTGAAAGCATTGATTTATACATAATTTGATGTGGACATTGGAAAGAAAGCAATCAAAGAAAATTTTTTTTGATGAAGTGGAGCAACCCATTAAGGGTGGTATTTGGGATGACGGTATTCGTTGGCTTTTTCCATCTTGCAAGTGGCGCTCTTTGCACTTTCATCAGTTTCATTAACAGTTCTCGTCTTCTTCCTAGTTCATAGCAAGACTTTAAACACCTTCATAATTTCATAAACTACCAATATATGTTGTATTTTTTTTTTTATAAACTCTATATGCTTCCAAAGACACCCTGAACTTTATCGCCCAATACATAACAAGCAGTTCTGTATTGCATAGTAAAGCCACAAATCTTTCTTATACACCACATTTTTCAGTTGACTACATTTTAGCATCAGCTTCCAGTTCAGTGCCACAAAGAAAAACTTGGTCAATTTCACAACTCTATAAAGGAAGCTGAAAAGCAAGCTAAAAGGATAGTTTTCCACATTATGGGCATTCATGAAGACAGACAACTAAGAACAAATAGAAGAATGGTACTGTTTACTAGAGAACTTCACCAATCATTGCACTAACAGATTACTTCAAATACCAGACAACTAAGAGAAGCGAATATTCAAATGTGTGTACCTATCTCTAAATGTCAAACAATGAAAGGTAATAAGAAGATGAAAGTGTCTCTACCCTTTGTTGTTGTTTGAGAAGAAGCTTCATATTTCTGCATTCATAATTATCACCCCTTTGGCTGGGGATACCAAGAGTACCATCACCACAACTACAAAGCAAATTTTAACAGTTCAAATGATATATAGTAGTGCAAGAAGAGTGAGGAAAAGAATAAATATATTTCTGGACAAGTAATAAACAAAACATTATTTTGAAACCCTGTGAAGGATGAAATTTCACAAGTAAATCAAATGACATAAAACTGACAGAAATAACCATAGCATTTTCCTAAGCACAAAGAGCCAAAGAGAATGGATTTGGCAAAAGCTTGGATGTACTGAAGCTGGTAAATGCTGGCATGGGCAGTGGTGGGAGTGACATTAATCGAGTGCTGTTGACTTGACCTTTCACTGGTAAATTTTGAGAACCTTCATGTATGGACTTAGAACCAAAATTTGGACCTTACCACTCTGAAGTCCACAGTTCATAGCCTGTGGGATACAGCCTCTTGTAACCAAACAAAAGGCTGACATTTAGAATACACAAACCCCACCTTTAAATTCTTTGAAACTCGATATAGTTTCAAACCCAGAAGGAAGCTAAAAGTTGGCTACCTGAACCAACTTAATGGAAATTTCAAACCTTTGTGATTCAATCCAACATTAGTAGAACCAAATGTATTACTTACCAATGTGCACATCATTAATTTCCATGTGCAGTTATCATGAAAAATTTCAGAATCTTCTACAATTATGATAAAAACAGTACACGGGCAAAGCTAAGTAAATGGTTAGCTTAGAAATAAATAGTTCATGAAAACATTAAATAGAGAAAAAAAAGGAGCAAGAGCACCAACTCACCTGACCCAACAATTCCTACAGACATCTGGATCACATTCCCGGTCTGCAGCAAAGCATGGACATTGACGACTTCGACATTGACTTTTGGCACAATGACAGCCTCTAAATCGGTTCTTGCAACTCTTAGGACATCTAGAGGAACAAGTAAAAAATAGTTGAGAGTATTCATCACACATGTACAGACAATAAAAAACATCTAAATCTAAGGCCCCAATTTGTTTAAGCTAGTAAGGTATGAAACTCTACAAGAGAAAACTCTAAATTTGAATGAAGCCCTACGATAAACTAAATTTTATTGAGTTCTCATTTCTGGAAGAAAAATAAATGGTAACTAAAAGATATACAAATAGCATAAACCTTGATCTCAAATTTTGGGTTGTTAAAGGAAGGCTCACCCGCAATACTTCTCACAACAGGTGCCATTTAGCAGACATGTGCACTGCTTTCCACAAGCAGCTTGGCAACTACATGGATTATACTGCCGGCAGGGTTGATCTTTTCTTTCAGTTATCCGCTTCCTAATAGAATGGTAAGCAGTAGATTTCCAAGAGTACTTCAAGCGGCGAACTCTACCTCTTCTCCTTAAAAATCTTGATCTCCTTCTTGCTTCATTCTTACCCTGATATGCAGTTCAATACCCCCAACCAAAAAAAAAGGAAGAAAAAGATTAAGATTCACTTGCATGCTAACAAAAACATGGCCATATACAAGAAGCAAAATTCTAACCACTGTTCCGCTGCAGTCAAACTTGGAGTAGCCTTCACCAAGAGTTCCAGCATCACCTGCCTCACAGGCTAGCCTATTCTCAGAGCGAGTTATATATTGAAAAACCTCCCAACACGTCTTTAAGCCATTTAAGAGGTTCCTAGCAATTAAGCAACTGTCATGGAAAACAAAAACAAAATTTAGACAGAGAATAGATGAAACCGCAGCCAATTCTCTTCGGAGCAATATGAAGGTATCAGTAAGATCATTAGAGTGTAACTGTAGGAAGGTCAATGGTAAAGGCTGTTAAATTTGTGGGACCATTCATTTGATTTAGTCAGTTTCATCATAATTTATGAGAAATAATGGAAAATAAAATGCGAATGAGCACGTATTATGTATGCATGCATAATAAGAAGCACATATGGTAAAGTAGATCAATGGGAATGCGTGAAGATTTCATGAATTCCCTCCACGCACCCCAATCCAGGCCTGAAAAAAAATGAATTCCCAAATCTCACTACAATCACTCAAGATAATTTATAGCACATTGTTTATCTAACTCCATTTTATAAAGCATTAATTCTGAAATACTCTTTTTAAACCAAGATACTTGATAAACCTCTTAAATAAAAGAAATCATTATTACAAATATCTCGTTTAACAAAAAAATTCTTCAGCAGTCTTTCATAGGTTTGATTCCACTGGATATCACTGTACTATCTTTATTTCTTAAAACAAATTCAATGGCAATGAAATAAGAAAACTGAAAATGTAAAAATCTATTTACCATAGGTGAATTAAGTTAAGTACCTTCTAACATAATGGTCACATCAAACATCACTCAGTCAAAATCATCACTCTTCCAGAATATCAAAAAAAAATCAACAAACAAGGAAACTGTAACAAAATTAATGGGAATGAACAAGAAATGCACCCCCTGACCTGTTCCCGCCAAAAATCTCAACACCTTTCTCAAATAGGCTTTTTTCAATAGCTTTCCAAGATCTGTTATCACTTAACTCTTTTTTACATGTATTTTTGTCTATGAACTCTTCTTTCCTAAAGGTGTCATCACTGCTAGGCACAGGTGGATCCATGACCATCTCACTTGATGGACCATCATGAAACTCACTCTTTCTCCTAGACCTTGCAGTGGTGGGAGATTTCAAATTCTTATGGGAAGAAGAACTTGCATCTTCCTTTCCTTTGTGTGAAGTGGACCTAAGTTTCATATCACTTGACAGAAGGCCTCCACTAGCAACAGAATCAGTATCAGAAGCCACCATTTTCTTCTGCCTTTTCCGCATGCAACTTAGAACACGTTCAGCCACTCGCTTGCTGTTCCTTTTACAAGTCCCACCTTTCCCAACAAGCTTAATCTTGGAAGGTGACAACTGACTAGTGGGAGAGGTGTCTTGCCGAGGTCCAATCTCTGAGTCACTGCTCTCTGAAATGTTTTTTGCATTTGACGAAGCACTTTCACTTTGGCAGGACTTCACCCTCCGGTTGGCAGATGGAGCAGAAGATTTCTTTCTTGATGTTATAGGCACCCCAGCACCATCTGATTGACAAACAGAATTTTCTTCAATAAACCCACGCTCAGGAGAAATCCCTGAAGAAATTCTCTCTGATTTCAAAACCTGACATGAAAGAATTTGATGGCACTTAAATATTTTTGTTTGTCAGATCCTGGTGCAGAAATGCCCAGTCTAAACAAATTTTATTAATAAATCACCACACATATACCGATTTGTAGCACTGTGGACCACATGTTATGTTGTCATCTGGATAGCTCCATGGAGATTGTTTCTCAGCCTAAAATATGTGTGTCAACAAAACATATGAGATTCCCTCTAGATACTAATGCAACATCATGATGGTTAGTCATACAAGATCAACTTACAGGGAAGATAAGATCCTGTGAACATCCATGTAATCTACAATCAAAAACCTGCCAGCATGAAACATAATGAGGAAGCTATATAGTAATGGTAAAAGCACAACACTGAAAGTAGTACAAGAATGATGCTTACAAGACATCGGCGACAAAATAGGTTGTCAAAAGAATCCAAAGCAACTTCAAGATCTTTATCAAGAAAAGAATTCAGTGTTTGTGCTTCATTATCTTTATTCTTAGAATCCTCCACGGCCTTCTCTTCCTTCTTAAGAACCTCAAATCTTGCCTGTATAAGATGTTTGATGGTGTTTCATATCTGTGTAAAGCCAGCAAAAAGCAAATGGGAAACGGCTGGACCCAAGCTTACACTATGACCTTTTTCTCATTAGATATTATATGGAAACAACTGTTAGAATAAAAAAAAAATGGATCCTTCAATCGAAGGCAAAAAACATATAACATAGTCTCAATATAATACATTCTCCTCATTACTAAAAAAACACCCTCTTGCAACAAATGCATACCTTGACTTCACTAGAACTTCTAGAAAAACACTGTGCTAGTGATTCCACAACTGGATCGGACAATCCAGCTTCTTTTATAGTCATCCTGGCAAAACAATTTATTAACCAACAGAAAAAACAACTTAGGTTGCATACTAAAGCATAATAAAATCCCTGAAAAAAAATCTGAGGACATAATTTACATTGAACTAGGAGATAGTTAAATGTATTTATATTCAAGGTTTTAGCATCAACCAGTATGCATAGCTATCCCTTTTCCTTTTTAGCATTTATTACTAAAACTGTATCGAACATATATGAGTTACATCACATGGCAACTAATTGTCAAAAGTCACTGGCTAAATCAACAGACAACTCATCAATCTTTTTGGCACAGCTACGCCCATTATTTTGACAGCATTTGGCACTGTCAATGCTCAAGATAAAGGCCACGAGCTGGTCCATTCAAATACAAGCTAGATTAAAATTTCTTCCTTTAAGATGAAGATAAAATTTCCAGGGAGCTCCCACTCCAAACAAAATTCCCCTTTCTTGTTCAAAAAGTTTGAACCTAAGACATTCAGCGCCAATCAACCTTGCTTTAGCATACAATTTAAAGAAAAAAGAATCAATACATCACACCAGATACCATGATTATACCAACCGTAGAATATAATCTTCAGATTCTAAAAAATCTCGCTTCTCCTCTTCTTCATCAATTATTTCCTCTTCACTGTCACTGCAGATTAGTGCTTCACCACCATTTTGGTCATAATAAATTCTCCTTCGACCAAGCACTGATTGGTCCTCTGTCATTCTTTGATTTCTACAGCAGGAATATCATAAATTACTAACCCAAAACCAATGCAGCAAATTATAAGTTAGTGGCATGAAGATGTATAGAAAGAGAGACCATGAAACTTGAATTCAAAACTCAAAATCAAAAAATGACCAACTACCATTCCGGTAAAACAAAATCTTGATACAGAATAATCTAAACATACCTGTCCAAAAAAATCCATGATGTGTAAGGGGGTAACCTCTTCACTTCAGGTAGCTTAATTGGCCGTACTGCATTCTTTACTGGGATACTGGATCCCAAAAGAACTGCAGTAGAAGTATTACCATCTTCTTCAGAGCCACGACTATCTTTATCTACATTACTGGAATCAATACCACCATGCATACTGAGTGCATCCTTTTGCCTCTTTGTAAATAAATCTACACTATTGTCAGTATCACTAATCCAACTGTTCTTCCTTTCCTTTGACAGCTTATAGAGGTGGTTCGTAACACCATCCAACTTCTGTTTGTTGTCTTCCATCCTTTTCTGAAAGCAATAAATATATAAATGGACTGAAAACAAAACTCAAAAGGAAGCATTTCATACAAATAACAAAAAATGTACCATAACATAAAAACATCGGTCAGCTGCAACTTGCTTCTTTAATGATTCAATAACTGATAAAACCATTTTGCTTGTTAAAGCTGTCTCTTCATCAGACTCCGTCGCCTATATAAAAATAAAAATAAAAATTCATCAGTATCCATTCTAATTAGTAATTACAACCATGAACGACCGATTCCAAAACTGAAATAAAAAAGTTAACTAAAATCGGAAAACTTAATACAAGCAACCAGGAAAAATTGAACCGGACCAGACTGGTCTGATCATAACCATAAATTATAAATAACCTCTAAATAATTCACTGAACATTAACTAAAAAAGGAAAATCACAATCACCAACCATAATAATTGTAAAATAAACCGGATCAGCTGGAGCTCCAAGGCTAGTGCAGCGACATGCATTGCAAGGATTTTGCAATATTTTGAATCAAAATTTAGTTTTGAACCACAAATTATGCAAAAATTACTTAAAGTCAAAATTACCAATATAAATGCACCAAAAAAAATTAAGACTAATACGAACAGCGCAGTTATAAATTAAACACGTTCTCTCTACTGTCTTAAGAAATCATCAACAAACAAAAGAGAAAATCATAGTAAGAATAACCAAACGAAACCTTGTGAGAGAAAATAATGTTCATGAGTTGGGAGAAAGGGAGTACCGGTGAGACTTTAGGAGGCTCCGATCTGGTGACGGAAGCAGGCGGAGGCGGCGGCGGCGGCGACGCCATTGTTAGGATCCGAATCAACAATGTGGATCATAAAAAAATGCCGTCGCTCAAGGAAAGATTGGGAAAAAACAAAACAAAAACAAAAACAAGTAGGAGAGGATTTGGCGGGTCGGCTTGAAACCCTAAGAATAAAAATTTGGGGGAGGTTTGATTTTGGATTATTTTTTTCTGGTTGTTTTGTAATTATAGTAATTTAATAATTTCAATGGTTGTTGGATTCTTTTCTATTTTTCTTTTTTTCTTTTAAAGAAAAAAAAAAGGTGAGTAAAATGTTATGGGGGGAAAGGAAACGTGGCAACTTTATTTTGAATTATATACTGTTTAAAACCTTGCAGTGTATCGTGTTTTTTTACCCGCAGGCTAAATATATGGTCGCGTAGCTCTGCTCTTTCTTCGATATTCCTAGACTTTGCTTTTCGAAAATTAGATAGGTCAAATCTAGCAAGCCAGCGACAAATATTATGGATGGTGGCTCACGGATCACCCTTACCTTTTCAAGTAGATTTGAGATGGTTGTTGGCAAGTGTTTTCTTCTAAGACCATGTTTGTTTCTCGGAATTCATTTTCCGGGAAATCACTTTCCAAATTTTCCTGTGTTTGTTTGCCATTAGAAAAGTTGGTCAACGGAAAACACTTTCCGGTCAACAAAAAACACTTTCTGGTCAACGAAAAACACTTTCCAGTCAAAAAAAAATTTGGTTTGATTTCTAGGAAAGTGTTTTCCCTTTTGGTTGTGTTTGTTTTCCAGAAAGTGGTTTCCGGGAAACCACTTTCCAAACTTTCTTGTGTTTGTTTGCTATTGAAAAATTTGGTCAACGGAAAACACTTTCCAGTCAAAGGAAAATTTGGCTTGGTTTTCAGGAAAGTGTTTTCCTGAAAATTTTGGGCGGAAAACACTTTCTGGAAGTTGTGAAAAATTTAGAAATGTCATTATTTGCTAATTATATCAAATTTAATCCTCAAACTTTTGATTGTTATATATAATTTGTTTTGAATATTTATTTTTTAATTTCATCTCTTAAAATTTAATTTTTATATTAATTTTGGTCCTTATTTTTATAATTGCTATTTGCTTTTTTCTTATCATTTTTTTATTGAAATTTTTTATCTATCAAATTTGGTCCTCATTCTTTTGATTTTTACTTATTTTATTTGAAATAATTTATAAAATGTTAATTATTATTATTTTAATTTCTTCACCTTTCATTTTTTTTAATTTTTTAGATTTGATCTCTATTATTTTGATTATTATTTATTTTATTTGAGATAATTTATGAAATTATATTTTTTTTTCAATTTCATTCTCATTCAACTTTTTAATTTGTAAGATTTGTTCCTCATTATTTTAATAAACTTGAAAAAATAAAATATTAATAAGTTATTTTCCAACTCATTTTCCATAACATAACCAAACACTGGAAAGTGTTTTCCAACTTATTTTCCATTACACTACCAAACATCGGAAAATACTTTTCCGGAATTCACTTTCCCGGAATTCACTTTCCCCGGAATTCACTTTCCAAAAGGAAACTACTTTCCTGCAAACAAACAGGGCCTAAATAATTCAAGTTAGATAGGCTTCTCAATTATTTAAGATGGTATGATTTAAGGGAGCATATATGTTTAATATTATTGAAGGAAAAAAATTGAACCTCAAGTTTTTTTATTTTTTATTTTTGAAGCCCGTTTAATATTATGTTAGCATTTGTTTTTTAAAGTGATTTTTATTTAGAAACGCTTTGAAATAATATTTTTTTATTTATTTTTTATATCAACACAACAAAATGATATGAAAACACTAAAACGTTAATTTAAAGGAAATAAAAAATAAAAAATTTCATTTTTTAAACCCTATTTGTTTTTACTTTTTAAAAGTGTTTTTGAAAAAATAGATATTTTTTATTTTAAATTAATTTTTTTATATTTTTAGACAATGAATTTGTTGATGTTAAAAATAATTTTTTTAAAATAAATATTTTAATATATTTTTAAATAAAAAATACATTAAAAAAATAATTATCATCCTCCCAATCAACAACTCCAGCCAACAAAATCCTAAGCTCCCGTGAACCTTACATATTTCAAGAAGAAATTTTATAGTATGATAATTAATTACATCTTATAAGGTATAATTTAGTTTTATTAATTAATATGTCACATCATCGGCTCATGTGAATAATTCTAAAAGTTTAGTTATTCTGTTTTACTCTCTTTTTTTTTTCTTCCTACAACTCTCGATTCCCCAAAAAATCACAGCCTACCGTGATTTCAGTGACCTACGCCTCCTTCTCTCTCTACCGACCAAATCCCAATAGCACTCTTCCAAACCAGATCCATTGTCAAGCAACCACCACCGGAACAACCACCTCTCAATCATCGTCAAGGGCAGACACTCTTAAGAAAGGTTTCCCTTTACATTATTTTTCTTCTTCTTTTTATTTCAATTAGGTTTTCTTGAATCGTCTCTATCTGGGTTAAATTATAATTTAATAATTGTAATCAGGTGTATTATTTTAATTTGATATTGTAGAGGGTTCTTTGTTATCAGCAGCTAGATTACTATTTAGGATCAAGAGAGAAGGGTTCTGGGGATCAAAACCATTTACGAGTTGATTTCAAAGGAGAGAATACAAAAGACAGATCTATGGTTTTGAAATCAATCAATGAGAACAGACTCCCCTATGTGTTAAAAACAAAGAGGGAGCTACTAGCAGATACTGTTTGATATGATGGCTGTGAATATCACCCAAGCCTCTATTATGATGCTATTACAAGGAGATGCAGAAGAAAATTTTAACACCAAAGTTAAAATTATGATAAGAAGTATATTATAAACAAATAATATAACAAATTATGTCACAATTTGAAAAGACATGTATTTAACATAGATATTGTAAATAAATAATATAATAGATCCCAAGTTCTTAAAAATCTAATAATATTTTTAGAACTACCTATTGTTTGAAGGCATTAAAAGCAAAATAAAAGTTTATAATAAAATATTTAATAAATCTTCATCATTAGCTTCCATCTTCTACAAAGCAACGAGTCCTTTGAGTTTGGGCTGATGGATTGTACCCTTAACAATGATTAGATGAATTCTATAAAAAGAAATTGTATCTAGAATAATATGAACAAATAATTAGATTGAGAAGAAATTTACCTCAAAGTTATTTTTATTGTTGGATAGACATACCAAGTGCTTCTGATAGTTATAAATTAGTTAGGTGCCTGCACGAGGTGGGTTTTTTTTTATTTTTATAAAAAATATCATAGTTTTAAAATTCGGCCTTGTTAGTTGATCTGGGATCCGATCGATCTGAGACTGGAATCAGATTAGGTTTTAAAAAATAGAAAAAGTCAAAACTCGGAGTGACTTGACTGACCCGACGGGTTGACTCAGCAAGATCCGGTCAAAAACCTGGTTGCAATCAGCTAACTTTTGTTTTTTTTACTAAAATAATGTCGTTTTGATTTAAAAAAAATCAAAATTGACCGGGACGACCTAGTGACCCGGTCAAAACCCAGAACCCGAGCCTTGGACCGGGTCGAGTTTAAAAACTCTAAAAAATACTATAAAAATTTACAATACAAAAAAAAATATTTTTTTCAAATTTATTAATTATTTTTATTAATGATATTAATTATAATAAAAGTAATAATACAAATAATAATATTTTTATTATAATATTATTAATTAGATAACTTTTTATGATGTTGTAAATGTTTTTGTTTTTTTAGATAACTTTTGGCCACTCATTTGCAGGATCCAACACCAATTTCTCATTAGTAGTGCCAAAAGGATTGAAGTTTCTAATATTATCTACTTTTTTTTAATATCATCATTATCTTCACTTAAATCACTTCGCAACCTTGTAATCTAGACGTCGATATCATCCAATTTATTTGAGTTATTTTCATCGCTAGCTAGGAGTTACACTCAACACAACAGAGGCTCTCGAAATCTCGTATTTTCCGAATTCTGTCTTAGTAATGCCCAACAAATTCTAAAATGGTCATATTATCTAGCAAGACATTTGAGTGAACACATTGTCTGTGCTCTTACTCTGTGAGTTGATTTAATACCCATGATTAAAAACAAGAGACTGTTTTTCTCTCAAATAATTCAAAGTTATAAGGCAACTATTTCTATAAAGATAAAACTCCTTAAGTATTTGCTCCCTCGTTGCCTCAAATTCATTAATAAAGTCGACATTTCGTAATAATATATTGAATGATGATGAGTTCTCACTCTTAGCTATTGAATAAGCTTGATCAGTAAAACTAGTTTACGGTGCCTCACCACCCGTTGCCTCAAAAAATATTTTATATTAAAAAAAAAACTAAAAGTCATCGATAAATTATTGTAGCCCAAGCACAAACCATTGTGAATTGAAACAATGAAATTATCCTTATACTTTTCTTAAACAAAATTATTAAGCTTGATATGAGGGCAATATGATATTTTCACCAAGGTTTACTAGTTATTATCAAAATAATTGGGGACAAATAGATATTTTTATTTTTTTAGCACTGTAAAATAATTTAATTACACTTAAAAGAAATTTTCATTTCTCTTGCTTCTAGTGGCTTTTTAGTCTATTCTCTTTTCGAAGCACAATAAAAATAACTAGATTACAAATGAAGGTAAAAAATTTTTAAGTTACATCCATGAGCGTTTTTGTATTTTTTTCATATATTTTTTTGTTATAATAGATTTGACTGAGAGGTAATTCGATATTTTAACGAATATAAAATGTAATTTTTTAAAAAAAGCCTGGAGTGCGGTAATATTTGTGCCCTTTGACAGATACGTGAGGCGTCTTCTGATGACCAAACAATGACTTCCACATTGGAGCTAGAAGCACTGTGATGCTTGTTTTCATGTGGGGTGGCACATGTGGTGTTTAAGCGACAATGTGTCGCCAACAACCTTTTTTTTTTCTTTTTTTTCCGTTCTTTCCCTTTAAAATTCACATTAGCCATTCAAAATCTTAAAGTTGTCCTCTTATTTAATGATATTTTAACTTTAATTCTTTTTTTAATTTTTATTCTTGGTCCTTTTGTCAATTTTCAATTTGTTTTCAATTTCATTATTAGATCCATAATTATGATTTGTTATTTTTTTAAATTTGATCCTTATTTATTTTATTTTGATTTTTTGTTTTGGATTCTTTTATTGATATGATTTTTTTTTTCAATTTCACTCTTCAAATCAAAATTCTAAATTGTCCTCTCATTTATTTTTTATTACACATTTAGTCCTCATTTTCTTAATCACTATTTTTTGTTTTTTTTATCCTTTTATATAATGAAGTTTTTTTTTTCAATTTCGTCCTTTAACATTTGATATATTTGAAATTAGGCTTCATGTTTTTCTAAGATAGGGTGCTTCTGGTTTAATAACTTGAATCACTAGGTTTGAAAGGTTAGCATGTGTTAACGTCATTTTTTTTTTGCATTGTTTTCTTCAATTTTAGCATTCAATATTGTTCATTTTGAAAAACAAGCTTGATGATTTTCTTTGGTTTCCTTTCAATTAGATTATCCTGATCTCATGACTTGGATAACAAGTTTGGTTATTAACCCGATCATTTTTTTTTGTTGTTTTTTTATATTTTTATCCTTTAAAATTGAGTTCTTTTTAAAATTAAGCTTTGTTATTTTTTATGTTTCGTCTTCTATTAAGTTATCACATTTATATGATGTAGCTCAAGAGATTTAGGAGCCTTACCTAGGTTTATAACAATTTTATTTTCTACATTTATTTTGTTGAATTTTTTTTTTATTTTAGCCTTTTACATTTGAATTGTTCGGGATTGGCCATCATTAATTTTTTCAGTTTGTTTTCTATGATGTTGACTCGACCTCACGACCTGAGTTGTGATTTTGACGTGCTAACTTGGGTTGAATCGAGATGCTTTACTTTGTCATTTTTTTTTTAATTTTTAATTTTTTCCTTTAATATTGGATTATCTTGTAATTCAACTTTGTGACTTTTTTCCCTTATGACAAGTATTCATTTTCTTCTAGTTATTGTTATCATCTTTTCTTTTAAGATTCAATCCATTTACTGCCATTGCCTTTTCTATTGTATAATTGAATAAACATGGCATGTTTGCAGTGTCAAGCATTGATTTTTAAGTTACAGAGAAATTGATCCAATCTGCCACGGATCGCGAGCCACCTATCTAATAACCATAAAAAAATCAAAGTACCATCACATAAAATGCATTCCAAAAAATATTTTATCCTAATAGTGATTTATACCATAAATGATGCATAAATCATGTTATATTTATTTGTGTGATGTGTGATATAATAAATTAGCATATCACCAAAAACTTCATAAATTCTCAACTAAAATCTATGAAATCAAAATTCAAATCAACAAACCCAAGCTTCATTACAAAATCAAGTAAAAATAACCTTAACTAAACAATAAAAAAAAATAAAAGGATAATAAGTTGTCAAGGTGGAACTCGACATATTCCAACCAAAATAATGTTGGGAGCTATGATCATTTAGTTGTAAATATGTTATAACTAAGCTATGTGGATAGCTTTACAGGGATGTATATGGATTGATGGGATATAATTAAGCCCAAGAAAAAAATCTACATTGTGCAAGGTGATTGACTTGATAAAAAGTCCATAACTTTTATTATAACTATTGAATAATGCTTAAATTTTTAGTTTTGTGTTAATTGTGATTGTTGTCTTTCTTGTATTGTTTTGATCTATGTCATAAAATGATCAGAATAAATATTCAAACTCTTCAATTCCATCACCTATCGAAAACTCCTATACCAAAAAGTACAAATCCAAACAAAATTCAACTTGACCCATGACCATTTTCTTTAGAAATGAGACCTTAACTACAAGAAAACAAGTAAATTAATAAATTAATTATCAGTAATCATTCTAATTAGCCTTAATTACACCATTGACAACATCACCAAAACATAATTAAAACTTTAGTAAATAGTTTTTTTTTTTTTGGGTTTTGGCTAAGTTTAGTGTGCGTGTAAAAGAGAGAAAAAGAGAGAAATGATGACAAATGACACTATTAATATTTCTTTAATAGAAGGGTAGTTTAGTATTTTTAGATTTTCAATTATGCAAACATCTACCCCATCAGATGAGGATGTTTCCTATAATATTTGAAAAATGAGGTAGCAAAGTGTTACCACAATTTTCTTTTTGTATATTGTAAAGTGATTAATTAGTTAGCCATGATGTTCTCCTTAAAAAAAATCGTATTTGTTAATAATAACAACATATAAAAAAGATAATATAATATCTTTTTATATAAAATAAACTAGTATGTGTTCAAGGTAATTTGGTACTGTTTAGTATGTGTTTTTTTTTCTTTTTTGAATCAACATAATTTTAAGTATTTTTATGGATAAAGAAAATTTAACTCAGTGCATAAGAAAAGGTTAAGCCATTTCTATGAAAAAATGAAATATTAAAAACATGCTGCAGCATATTATATAAATCATTCCAAAAATGCAACAAGTATGTATTTATTAAAATAAAAATCATTACCCAAAATCATGAAATTTGAGAATTTTAGTGATGTACCTTTTATGTTTGTTGGTTCATCATGTTGTCATGTCACATCCGTAATATTGGCAACTAAAGAATTGTATTCATTCATTAATTTCTATGGAAGTGGTTATTTAATAAAGTAATTAATTATCTTAATTTGTAAGTAAGTAATCATTACCCATAAATTGAAATGCACATCTATTGAATTGTTAATTGAATTACATAATCATCCGTAAAAAAAGATTTAATTACATAATACATATAGTTATAAATTGATTGGTTCATGAGAATAAGAGGCATAGGACTTCTCTTAGTGTTAGTCAACAATTATAAGTCAGCCATTGCAGGAAGCATGCACAATGTTAGAATAGTTTTTTTTTTTTTTTATATATATAGATTAATGTGGATGTCCGGGCCAGTTTGCGAGTTTGCGTGTACCTCGACTAATCCCACGGACCCTGAAGTTAACGACCATGCAAGCCTCCAATGACCATCATATGAGCAACCACAGGGCTTGAACACGTGACTACATAGGAAGCAAACCCTTTAATCCCAAGCTTTTACCACTATACCACCACCTAGATGGTTACACTGTTAGAATAGTTGATAATTATAGTAATGCATATATATATATATATATATATATATATATATATATATATATCACTCTTTGTGTCAAATTATTTTTAGTTACTCATGCTACAAAAAGAATTATATTTATATTATATTTATACCAAGATATACATATATAAAAAAAGGAGAGTTGCTGTCAAAATTCCATTCCTCTCACCTTTTCTTTCAATCTATTCCTCTTAGAGGGACTCCCTACTATATACTTTCTGGAATATCACTTTCTTTTAATCCTTGAAATTTCTCAACACAACAAGAGATTGTTCTTCTCATCTGGCTTTGAATGTTACATGAACTTTGACGAGGGATGTTGAAGTTAATGTCTCCAATTGATGACTGAATTACTTCAATATGTGGAAAGCAACGGCTTGTCTACTTTCTTTCAGAAGTAGTTGTCTTCTTTCCTAATCCTATTTACCTTAAATACTTGTCGAAACACGTATTTCATCGATTAGTCAGAGAGCAAGTTGGTATAAAATAATAATAATAAGAGGAAAACCACCAATTTCTCCTCATGTTTTTATAGCATCTAGCAGCTAAATTTCAATTATTTGTGAGTTTTACCAGTTTTGGCTTCTTGAAGATGTTTGCTGAACATTTTTCATGAAAAATTTTAGGCACACATGAAGTAAATAAATAATGGTATCTTATTAATTATTTTACAGGATTTATTTTGAAGAAAAAAAATAAATATAAGTAATAAAGAGATAATTACTTACTAATCACCATAAAAAAATCATAATCCATAAAAAATGATAAAAATATCTTCATCTAATTTTTTTTTACTTGTATTTATCTTTTTATTCAAAGTGTATCATAGAAAGTAACTAAAAGATGCTGCTAATTACTTACTGATCACCATAAAAAAAAATATATTTTTTCCCATGAGTGAGAGCATATTTTATAGTTGTTAGCAGGTTTTGTAGCCGGGTTATGGAGACCTCATAAATACCCCAAACACGATTGAATTTGAGTATCAAACACCCATACCCATTAGGTATGAATAGTAATTTTTGATTCAGATTAAGTATGGACTAGTCATTTAACTCGCGTATTTTTTTTTAAATATTACACATGCAAGCTGTTTCAATATATTTTATAACATAAAAAAGTTTAAAATATAAATTAAAAAGTCTATGCAATAGTTAAATAAATCGATAACAATATATATAAAAAAATAAAAAAAATCATTAACAATAACCAAAAGAAAAATTAAAAAAATTAAAAAATAAATGTAGATTAAAATATTCAATCATATAAGATATTCACTTGATTATATTCACTAAACTTATTTACTTAAATTAATGAAAGATAAATTCACATTCTAAAAAAACCATGACCTAAATAATAAACACAAATGAAATTGATTGAATAAAACCATGCTTAAAAAAAAATTACTCAAGGCCGAACACATCAGCAATATTATTTAAAAATAAATTTTTTTATTTTGAAAAATAAACTTCATTTGTATAAAACCAAATAGTAATAATAAATGAATTGGAATAATATTTTGAAAAATCAAACACAAATAAAATAATTCTAAAAACAATTATATTAAAAAAGGCATGCAAAATTTATTGCTTGGATCATAAGACTAGAACAAATTCATAGGAAAAAAATTTAAAGATAATTACAAAACCAATATTTAATAAAAATATATAATGATAAGATTGTATGGAGCTGAATCTTCAATAAATTAAATATTAAAAAATAAAATTATAAAAAAAATTAATTACAGAACAATTCTAAAAAAAATGAGAGCCAAAAAACAATTCAAAGACAAATAAAAATTTAATTTGACCTATACTTCATAGCACACCGTAATTGTTTTTTTTTTAAAAAAAACATAATAAAATTTATAAATATAAATTAAAAAAATTTATTCAAATATCTAATAATCATCGATTCTGCTGTTGCCCTTGGTACCAATGATTATTAGATATTGTCATACAGTAGAGATCTCACAGGGTATAGAGTTTTACTTAATAAACTAATTAAAAAAAAACAACAATACCCTCTTCCCAGAGCTGTGAAATTCTACTGTGCAAGTTCAAGTTCATAGTAGAATATCTCTTGATCCCAAATTCAACGCTAGGTAACCATTGTCTTCCTTAGCTGCCACTAAACAACAGGTCTGGGCCTCAAATATCTGGGCTTTAGCCCCAAACCATCTTCCGGTCCCGACTTCTCCTCATTTGTATCCAAGGGCAACAGCAGTGGCAGGGAGCAAACACCACCGTAGTTCACGATTAGAGGCATGAAAGTCGGCGGAGGAGTGTTTTATGCAGCTCCACGCGCCACCTCATTCCTTCTCAGCCTCCGCAGACACACTACGCTACGCACTTTTTCTTGTTCTTCATTTCCTGGTAGATACCATTATTTATACAATTTTGTCGTTGCCTTTGTTTCTTTGTTTTTAACAATGTGATGTTGATGAAAATTTACAGACCATATCGGTTTTATCAAAGAAGTGGCTGCAACTCAGCCTCCTAAGCATTTGTCTCATTTGTTGACGATGTTAAAGACAAAAGGTAGATATTGTCAAGAACAAAACTTACTCACTATTCAACTCTTGAAGAACAGAACTTTAACATTCTTTGAATTTTTTTAAATTAATGGATTTATCATTTTTTTTATCAGGTTATTTGCTTTATTTGGCTTGTAACTCTTGGTTTGTTTTTGGGTTTTTCTTTTTGAGTCTTGCTAAGGATTGGCTAGGATAATGAATGCTACTTGGTTTATGTTTTCTTTGGTGCTTATTAACTTAAGTGACAAGAGGTGCATTTCTAGTCTATAAAGTCTTATTTTTGCAGTAAATGTTTCTTTTTTGAGGTTGCTGAACTTCTGCTGTAAAGTGAAGTGCGCAATATCAGATGCCATTTGGAGATTTATCATCCATAGAGCCATCAACTCATATTTTCAAATTAATTGTATATATTGTGATGTGAAAAAAAGACCTTCCTTCCCGAAAATATGTGAACAAATACCTCGTGGTGACTAACAAAGCTGGTTGACGAGGCTATAATGATGTATTATGTTTGTGTAATAATAGCATCCTTTATTTTGTTCAGTTTCCTTGTGATCTAAACAACCTCCCCTTAAATCGTGTTGCATTAAATCCTTGGTAACAGGTGAATCTATTGTTTCTCCTAGAGCCAAGAAAGGGTTGTTCCCTCTTGCCATTCCACTGGCTAGAAACAGTTCAGGTATCGATGAATGCAAGTTGTAGGGACTTACTATTTTTAAGATTTGAGAAGCAACTAATTTTTAGCATGATACATGTGATTTATTTGTGTGAATAGATGCTGTGATTGCGCTGCTGAGATGGCCAACAGCACCATCTGGGTAAGAGTCTCAAATTATTCATGGTCTTTGTTTGTTGTTGGTTTTCTTTCCCTGCTGTCATTGTTGTCTGATGTGTCCAGGATGGAAATGCCAGTGGTTGAGGTTCGTAAACATGGAGTTTGGCTTTTGGCAAAGACTGTAAGTTGAGTATGCATGCTGCTGCCAATGGATATAACCAGTAGTCGGACCTTCCATGTGTAAAGACATTTCACTAACAACATAATTTTTGTCATGGTACAGGTAGATCAATATATTAATCGAATCCTGGTTGAGGAAGATGCTGATATTTCTTCAGAAGGCAATGCTGATCTATTTCATGCTGCAGCTGATGCTGGAGATAATCTTTATAAAAAGGGTGACTATGCTAAGTCTCAGATTTTAGACCTAGATGTATATCTCTCAAAAAAGGTACAAATTATACTGTAATTAGCCATAAAAACTTTTTTCTTTCTTTGATTCGATGGAGCTAAACAAATTTGAATTCCTAGCGGTGGACACTTTGGAATCCTCAAAGTGATCTTCATACTCTTAATTGAATTTTAATTGTTAAAAGGTTTATTTTCAGGTAGGTTTGTTTCCAGATGTCTTAGAGCGCAAAGTGATGCTCCATTTGCAGAAAGGAGATCATGTAAGACTAGCCTGACTTTTGTTACTATTTGCAAGCAACATGGATTTGCTTGCGAGTCTGGGTGGCTAACTGTTTGCATATGCATGGTTGTAAAGGTTTCCGCTTTAGTGACTGTGGAGTTCTATACAAAGAAAAAGCATTTTCCAGGATTTGCAAGGCCTTTTGCATTCAATGCAGAGGTTATGCTGAAGTTCGTATGATTTTCTTCTATTGCTATCTCCAAAAAAAAAAAAAAGTTCTGAATTTTCAGTTTGTCATTTATTTCCTTTTTCATATCATAAGAAGCCTCTTATACTTTCTACAGGATTGGACGTAAGTTAGAAGCTAAAGATGCTGCCAGGGGAGCTTTAAAATCACCATGGTGGACTCTGGGTTGCAGATACCAGGCATGGGCTGCTCAGATAATTTCTCTTTACCATTATTGTACTGTGTTGTGTTTTCTCTTCCTTTCTTGAATTTATATTGTTGAGGTTGGAGTCCTATCCAGGATGTTGCTCAGATAGCGCAATGGGAGGATGAGCAAATTGAGTATATTAAAGAAAAAATGACTGAAGAAGGAAGGCAAGAAGACCTTAACAAGGGAAAAGAACCATCACAGGTTTCCTTCTGTTTTATAATGTATCTGTAAATGCTGGACTTCACTATGAAGCAAATTCATAGCCAGCGTGTATGTTGATCCTTGTCTTTCAAACTTGCAGATTGCATTGGATGAAGCTGCATTTTTGTTGGACTTAGCTTCTGTTGAAGGGACTTGGGATGAAGCTGCGGAACAGATAGCTGAGTGCTATAAACAGGCTGGACTTCACGATGTTGCAAGATTTATCCAATATAGAGATTGAGTGTCTAGGTTGGTAGATATAATCAATCCAACATGTTTATGCTGAGTCAATTTGGATTTTGAAATTCCATTTTCAGTTTTAAATACACAGCATGACAGCAAATTAAATTTTGAAACAATTTAAAACTTCATATATACTGTTTGCTATACTGATGGATAATCTGTGGTGACTCTTTCAAGCTTGAGCATACAAATGACCTCCAAATTCAAGCCTGCATCAGGATTTAGGCTTCTATCCAATTAGGGATAACTACAAATCAATCCCCAATTTGTTATTGGCCCCACAAACCAGTCCTTAACCCATCTGTTTTATCTAGACATCATTCAACTTTTCATAAACTTAACACGTTAGTCCCCAATGTTAAAACAACCACCACCTTCTTTAAAAAAACTCACTCTTCCCCACACCACGGTCTCCCTCTCTATAACATCACCAGTATAATCCCTCACTCAAATATGGGGATTCAAATTCTCAAATTTAAAACCCTAACAAAAAAAAAAAAAAAAAACAATAGCAGTCTCATCTACTCTATTACAACCTCAGCATTTTTTTCAAAACGAGAATCTCCGAAACCTTTTGTTACCCGTGTGAGAGATTGACTACTACAATTTCTGGCAACACATTTCCAGTGCCTTTAACCAGAGATTTCTTGTGGTTTCAAGGAATCAAATACAGTTAAACTTAGTGTTATTTTTAATCAATTTTGTTGGGTGATGAATTTAGGTTTAAATTAGAGCTATTTGGGTTATTAGAGCGAAATTTATTTTCTTTGTTTGAATAGAAGGGATTTAGCAGTTTAGGATTATGATTATTGTGGCTTGATGATCTGATTGCTACTGTTGCGATGTTGTGGCTGATGTTTTTTTTTATTTTGCTGTCTTGTACTAGTTCTACAAGGTGTTTCTGCATTTTGATGTCTAGTGGTTTTCTCAGTTTGGTTGTGTGTACCATTTGAGTCCTGGATTGTTGCCCAAATCCTTTTTTGTGGTGGGGTTTGCTGTTGCCAATTTCAGATTCTTGCAGGTCCAGTTTAATATGCCTGGAACATTCTCGAACTACTTGATCAGATTCTGCCTCTCGTGGTATCTTGTCATTCTTTGTTGTGGTGGGGTTTGCTGCTGCCAATTTCAGAATCTTACAAGTCCAGTTTAATATGCCTGTAATGTCTTTAAACTACTCGATCAGTCTCTGCCTCTTGTGCTATTTTGTCATCAGATCTCTCTCAGTTCGGATTGTGGTGCTCTTGCTATCTTCAACTTGCCTTGTGTTTTTTTTTTTGCTGGTTTCATGTGCAGTGCATCCGCTTCCGTTTTTGAGATGCTGGTGTCCTTATTATCTGGCTTTTGCAGATTGCCTGTCTGGTAATTCTAGTATTTTGTTTTGCATCTGTTTCTTCTTTTCCGTATTGTGAGAGTTGTATTGCTAAGCCATTTTTCTTACTGGCTGCATTTTATATACAAATTTAATTTATTAATGAGAAAAAGCTTAGGATTATTGTGTTTTGGAAAGACAGACTTGATTAATTTAAGCTTTGTCCCAAGCAATGATCCCCTCAGAAATTAGAAAGCATTGTCCCGAAGTGCAAAACCTCGCCTGGGGACAGCCAGTTATATGTACAGAAGGAATACACACGAAGATGCAAAAAAGAGCTCGCAAAATAACAGGAGGCAGACCTTAATGTATTCGATCCCTAGTATGCAGCAAACTTGAGAGCTACCACCGTGGATTACCTGTGCAACCAATTTTTATTCTATATGGATCGGGGACTGTGCAGCCAGTTACGGGGCAAATGGAAAGGATGGTATCTTGATGTTTGACTTCTTCTTTCTCCATAGCAGCTTTCTCCACAAATTTGCACCTCCACTTTTCTTGCTAGGCACAACGGCCAAATAATTAATTGCAACGTCGTCATCCTGGTGTTTGATTCCATTTAAAACGGGGATCTTTTCAAGAGGTTCGATCACCTTAGTGGAAATGACGGTGGGACTGGAATTGTTATCGCTTTCTTTGCGATTGATTGATTTAGTGTCCTTCACTTCAGCACTGTCCTCTTTTAGCATCTGATCTAGCAAAGAGGACCTCTTGTTCTTGGGTGAAGTCAAGGCTTTGCTTGTGGACGTGGTGACTGCGGTGGTATTTGTGCCGGTGGATGTAGAGATGACCTTGTCAAACAGGGCTGCTTCGCTTGGGGAAGCCAGTGCCTTTAACTGCTTCCCCAGGTTTAGAATTGTCTCTTGGCACTCAGCCAACTTTTCTGAAGCAGCCGTTATCTCCCTACCCTGCAAGATTCAGGAAGTTCTTGGTTCAACAATGAGATACATTCACATGTAATTTAGGCAATTTAAAGGTGACAAACATGAAAACTCTGATAATACAAGAAAGAATAGAGGATAACACGTAATTGGAATCAATGATTGTTCTGGCTTTTGGATGCATAAAATGCACTGCATATTCACCGGAAAATCATGTTATTTTCACTGATAACAAAGGATCAGGTGGTTGTGGAAAAGTAGGGTTTTAAGAAGGGTATCTTGAGCAGCTTTGCGTGAAGTATCAGCTCGCAGATGTCAAACAATGTAAGCCAAGACGCTAGGCAATGACACTTCAATGTAAATCCCGACGACTTAGCAGCTCTTAATCTCCATGGTTAAACACGAAACTTCAACCAAGCCCAAGAGAATGAGCTGAAGTTAATTTTCAGATGAAGTATCTCATTTTTTCCCAGAGAAGAAAAGGTTAAAGAGCAATCAACTGATCCCATATGCAAATTGGCTTTACTCGAACTACGTAGAGAGTATATATTTTGTTCAAAGAGTTCAAGTGCAATTCGTAAGGAAATGCCATTCTTTATACCAACTAGCAGTTCTCCTATCCTCTACATGATTCTATAAATCACAAAAAGAAGTTAATATAAAGGCAAATGAAAATAATTTGTATGTTCAAGGTGGCATGATACCAACTTACAGGCCGGAGTTGGCTCTCTTCCTGATGGAGTTCAGAGTTAGGGACTTCCTTTTTCGTCATACTGAAAATAGCACATCAGACAGATGAGATCTCTCAATAATTTGTTTGAGGGAGAAAATTCAAAGTTAGACAGCATTTTGGGTCATGAAGAGTATGGCATCCTAAAATGCATGCGATATTCTATCTTTCATGTATTATGTCGATTTTATCTGATGTTGTGGGGTTACTTTATCTTCAAAAGAGATAAATCATATAAAAATTAAATCCACTACCTTTTAAGTTGGAGCTGCAGTTCAAGAGATGTAGCTTCCAATTCTTCACAGCAACTCCTTTTGTTCTCCAGTTCCATTTCCATGGAAGATAACTTCTGGTGAGCCTCATTCAATTCAGCTCTGGCCACTGTAAGCTGTGTGTCAACATCTTCTTTCATCAGCTTATGATTTTCATTTTGGTTCTCAAACCTTGCCTTCAAATCTCTCAAAGCTTCTAAATCTGTTTGCAGGCCTCCAATGATTTTCTCAGATTCCTTGAGTTGATTCATCAAGGACTCACTGTTATTAGTAGCTGACTGGACCCTGGCTTCCAAGTCCCTCTTTTCAGAGTCAATATTAATCAAATCCTCTCTTAACTTTTTATTCTCGTCTATAATTGTAGATTGATGACATTCATCCTTCTCAAAGTAGCTGTGATGTCCATTTGAAGCAACAAACTCTGCTTTGCACCCACTCCGTGATTCATCCCAGTCAAAATGTTTCTTATCTTGAATGGAAAAGCAGTGGTTCATAGTCCAGTCCAAAGCAGAACATAATTCTTGGGCAAACATGTTCAAATCGGATTTTCCATCCAACAGATCATAACACGCATGAGCAAATTGCTGTAATACAGCAATTAGTTCAGAAGTTTTCCACTGCAAAACACGGACCATGTAGCCTGAAGGTGTTTCTGTGTTCTCATAAGGCAAAAAACTCCCATCCTTTCTGGTCAAGGTCTCTGAGTTTCCATAATCAGCAAAGGATAAAGTGATCCCTTCAATAAGCTCAATAATCTTGCAGAGTGATTTGCTGAGATCTGGCTGACTGCACTTATCTGTCGACAAGGCATCAGCTTCAGTAATTCTACCAGGTGAATCAGTCACCAAATATATAGGTTTCCATGAGGTATATCCACCAACATGAAAGGAATTTAATCCATCAGAATGTGTTGAGCTTTGCCTTGTATCATCATATTCTGCAGGGCTTGCATGATTTATATTTGCCAGAGCTATTCTAACATCCTCCAGTATTTCATCAGGCTTTCTTAGTGTGACCCGATTTTGCTCCAACACGACTTTCAGAATATCATGTAGCCAACCAGAAGCTTTATCTCTGGAATTGATTACCTGGTTTGATACAGCAGATCCAGACTCTGATACTGGAATGATCTCCCGACCTATTTCGTTAACATTGTCAGAAGAAACACGAGGACCTTCGAACTGTTCAGCTACTGAGACTATTACAAGTTTTTCCATTTCAGCAAAGTCATCCATCATGGATATGTCTGAAGCTCCTATAGTTCTGTTTGTTGGCGACCCCCTTTGCTTTCCCTGTTTGAAGTGCTCCAATTCTGAAATCAAAGCAGAAGCCCAAGATTCAGCAGAGCTAACCTTACTATCACTGCCAATCTCAGACGTTGAGGCCAGAGACAGCTCATGTGGCATAACCACGCTCCTTGTTCTGTCCAAGGTTGTCTGTCCTTTTGACAATTCATCAAGATGCGACTCAACCTGTGATAATTTGGAAGCTGTGCGAGCGTACATGGCTCTTGAAAACTGGAGTTCATTTGCTTTTTTATTAAAGGCTTCCTTGAGAGTCTTGTTTTCTTCTTCCACTACACATAACTGCTCAGTCAGAAAGTTGATCCTTTTTCTGGGAGAATCAGCAGAGTTTTCAACAGCTGAGTCAACCACTAAACCCATAGGACGACCATTTAACCTTCTCCTACTCATTTCAACTGAATCTCTTTCTAGGATTTCTACTTCACTTCTCATTTTAGCCAAGGCAGCAGGGCCGGGCAACCGCTTGCGGACCAGGACACGAAGCCTCTGACATTCTTCTTCCAACTTCGCAATTCTTTTCACACTCTCTAAGTGTTGTTTGTGTGATACATCTACTGTTCTCCGATTAAATTCTGTCTCCTTATTTCGGATCTCAAGCTCCTTTTCTAGCACTCGGACTTCGTATTTGAGAGAAGCACTATCTTTTTCCGTGGACTCTAACCTACTCATCAGGGCATTAAAATCTGCCTCCACCTGAGCCTTTTGCTTACTTAAATCTTCGATCAACTTTTCCTTTGCTAAGAAAGCCTTGCTTAGATGAGTATTCTCAAGACCAATTTTGGCAAGTGTTTTACTGGTCTCTTCCAGCTTCTCTTCCAAAATCATCTGGGACTTTTCAAATTCATTGGATGTCTTCATGACAGCATCATGAATCCTTTGCTCCTGATCTTCTCGAACAAAACATAGCTGCTGCATACACTCCTTGAGGGCAGCTTCCAGATGAGTCGATCTTTGTTCTCCAGCCGCTCTTTGCTGTAAGGCTTCATCTAATTCTCGCTTTAGAGACACTGCTTTTGCTTCTGCCTTCGCCTGGTCTATTAAAAATCAATAATCATAGAGTACACAAGATTACAGAAGACATTTGACAATGTGAATTGATAGATTGGCAAAAGAACCCTACCACTTAAGTACTGAAACGGAACAATATTTAGTAATTTACCTGTCATGGCTTCCTTTGCAAGCTTGGCTTGTTTCTTTGCAAGATCATCTTTGGCATTACACTCAGACAGGGCTGATGAAAGCTTGTCACTCAAAATTTTCAGGTGATTCTCCAATTCAGCCTTATCAGCCAATAGTGTCTGTATCTGGAACATCCAAGTTTTTTAGTAATCATCCAAAATAAAAATCAATTCTAAATGTATACGCGAATTTATTAGTAAAACTTCCAGCAATCAAGGACGTGCCAAACTGATTTGACTCTCTCTCTTCTTTGACCAGTTTTAGTGTTTCCTTGCACACATTTTTACACACTAAACCTAGAGACAACTAGCTTGATTGCTCTCAATAGATGGCTAAACTAAGGCATAATCATAACACAAAAGGTTGTTAGTTCTAGCATAACTCAAAAGAGTCCCAGTGGAGGAGCGAATCTCTTCATTGACAAGCTTTATAGGTTGAAGCAAATCATGGTTTTTAGTATTGCAGAATTTAGATCTGAAGTTAGTAAGCAGGTAACTCTCTCCTCAAAGAAAGTGAGCAACTCTCCCCTCTATGGTTCTTCTTCTATCCCACCCCCATCTGAAAAGGAAATCGGTGAACTAATAAAAATAGCGATTTGCCGTTGACCATCACCTGGAAGACATTGCTTCAAGCTTCAGAGACCGTAAATATTTGAGTTTTGGTTCCGAAAGTGCATTTTAACACATTGTTTCAACTTTTTTTCTTGTTAGCCATTTGGTAAATCAGGGAAATGTCAAGTTTTTTCTAAGCTAGAAAAATGATGGATTTTGAACTCAGGTTTCCACTATCATTCAAGGAGAAGCATTACCACCTAGGCAGGGTGGCATCTTCATTGTCTTAAACCGACTTTCGTAACAGGCTTTGGTATACCAATCTGGATTAATTGTGGTTCAAGCATCAAAACTAGCTTATTTCATGTTGAACTTCAATATAACATTGCAAGAAGTTGTAATTATCAGAGTCACTGCAGTTATCAACCAAGAATAAATACAGTGATCAGTAAAGGCTGACCCCTCTAAATCAGTGCATGACATGCAAAGCCAATTAGAATCTTTTACAAGAAAGAAGCTGATGTTCTTAGTGTCCATTGAGGAACAATTATGGAGCTTTCCCAAGAATAATTGAGTGTTCTAGTGTTCCGATTTCTGATCACAAAGAACATATATTGTGGGATTGGAGAACCATAAATTGCATTATCTAATTATAGATTGCATTAATATACAAAATTGAAGCTCCCAGAATTGCTGAAATTTACCTCTTCTTCGTTTGATGAATGGTCAACTTTATGATCAGTTGCAACAACAATCTTGTCGGCAGATTTCTTCCTCCACAGCCATGTTTTATGGTCCATGACTTCACTCATAACTGCTAATACTTCAAATCACTTGAAATCAGAATGAATTGCAGCAGAAAAACAAGAGAAAGAACCATCAAACACTCTTTAACCTATATATAACAAACTAGAACATGTAAAAAAATAAAAAATTATCTTACCATTTCAACATTTAACATGCATGGATCATTAAAACCATGAAATGACATATTGATCAGATTTTCTTGAACAAAAATGGAATTCAAAACACGAAAGGAAACAAGTACTGAATAAAGAGAAGAGAATGCAAGACAAAAACACAATTGATATTATTATCCTACCGACAAATATAAAGAAAAGAAAACCCTCAAAGAAGAAGAGAAAGGTATACAAAACCCTACACTTACACACAGCTAAGAAAGAGAGAGGGAGAGAGTAGCTAAGGCAGCACTGCCTGTCACTGTGAATTGTGTAAAAGTAAAGTGAAGGAAAAGCTACGTATGAGCTATAGAGAGAAATTTGTGTTCCATGTATGCGATCCGTGGATCATATGTTTATTACCCCCGGGTGCTGGACCACCTTTCGTATTGTATTATTATTCAGCGGAAATGTAATGGCATGCCTTTATAGTTTCAATTTATCGACTTTATGAGATATCTCTAAGCAACCTTCTTCCGCTTGAACTGTTTCATAGAAGATTAACAGGCTATGCTGAAAGGATTGCTTCATTTGTGAAGTACCATAAATTTGACTCTTACATTAGTGTCGTTGAAAGGACAGAGGCTGGTTATTGCTTCGATGAAACGGACCGGAAGAGCGCGGGTCTTTGTCGTTGATGTTATGCTACTTTTTGTCATTTGCTTCTTTGCTCTGCAACTCCTGCAAGTGGCAGACTGGTCAATTTGTAAAGTAGGTAATACAAGAATACGTAATATCTCATGTCTGTATCGAGGATTAAGAAACAAGCAATTAGTTGATTAAGATTAAATTAAAAAATATATTAAAATCTAGCATTTTCACTGTAGTTAGTGATTAACGGTAACTATAATGTCTTTTGTGAATAAATTAATGATAATTTTTTCTAAAAATTTGTCAAAATAAAATTCAACAAAAAAAATAACCAAATATAAAATAAAAAGAAACCTACAACCAACCTCAAAGTTGCATGAAAAAGTTGTGATTAGTTCACCTACTTCCCTTCTTCTTCCACTAAAATCTTTTTAGTTTTTACCATTTTAATTTTAATTTAAAAGTTCATTTTCTTAATATTTTAGTTTATTAGTTTTAGAAAGGAGAAAAAAATCACCTAAAAATAACAAAAAAGAGAGAAAGAGTTCTTAATTGGTCATATTTAAACAATAAAAAAAGATTTTATTCAACAAGAGAATCTCATTAAGAAGTTTTTAGACCTCCATTTTGTTAAAAAAGGTGGGTCGAAGTTAAGATTTTTTTTTTCATGGTTTGTTTTTGTGTTTTTTGAGCTTTTTAGGGTTTTTTTAAATTGATAGAATTTTTTTGGGATTCTAAGTGTGTATATTAGGTATTTTTAGATGATAATGGGTTGAAAATATATTTTGAAGTAAAAAAACTCTTGGTTTCTAGCTACTTCTATGGTGATCGAATTCTAAATAGGCAAACAAATGTGTCATATGTTTTTTTTAATAAAACAAATGGATGAACGAATTTGAAAAAAAGGCCAGGGCACGCTGGGTCACTTAGGCTCACATGTCTGATCTATTTTTTTATTTTGTTTTGGAATTCTCTCAACTAATTTAGATGTAATTTCTTAAAAATTAATTGATTAAAAATATATTAGATATATTATTTTATTAAATTCTTACAATAATTTAGAATTTATTTAGGTATTATTTTACTTAATACCATTCAGTTTTTACTATGCTTTCAAATAAGATTATATTTTTTTTTAATATTAGCAAGCAATATTTTTGTATAACACATCATAGTTGATTTCTTAAAAACATTTTATTTGGTTGCTTAACTATGAGTGTCAATCTCTATTATCATATAATTAAATAAAAATAATTTTTTTAAAAAAGGTATTAAACCTAGTCAAATTTATGACCTGGGTTACAATTTAGCAGGTAAACTTGGGTTGACCTATGTCGAACCAACATGACATTATCTCAATATGAAAGGAAAAAAAAGATGACTTCTTGAATTTCTTTTTAGTCAAATCAAGTTTTGATAGGTTGTTCAGCTCGTCTTTGGACTATCCTGTCAATAGGGATGCATGAGTCAACCCCCCTACCACAATTTGATTTGAAACCCTGGCCACACAAGGGGCTGAGTTGGGTATCTCTAGATTGACTCGCTTGATCAGGTTTAATGACATTACCAAAGAGTTCCTTGCGGTTGCACGCGAACATTATTTTATTCTTATGTTTTTTTTAATATACTCACATTTAAATTTAAAAAATGTTTTTTTTTCATAATTCAAACTTGCTTTTAGAATAATGATCAAACGTTGTCTATACAATAAATATTCTCGTAAGAAGTTTTTGAAAAAATTGAGCACGTCAATTAGACAAAAGAGTTCTAATTAGAGAGATATCTTTTTTAATCCTTAGTTTAAATTGTCTAAATTTTTTAGGGGTATGTGTTCTGATTCTTTTGATTTTTAACAAATAAACAACATGAAGCAAAAAGTTATATTTTTTTTATTGAAACTAAAGATGTTAATAAGAAAAGGAAGACCTATACTAGCAAATTAGTTTGTTTTGATGGTATTTTAATTATTACTCTTCTTAAAAATGATTGTGCCATATAATCAATTAAAAAAAATTAAAGTTCTCCTAACAATACAAGGTCAAATATCTTAATCTATATCTATTTCTGAACTTAAAAACTTACTCTTTAGTTAGCATTAAAATATATCTTTAACATTTATTGGTGCATTTAATTCTTAATCTACTTATTAAATATGTGCATCAAATTTTTAGTTCATGATCAAATGTTTTCTTATAATTAGAAAACACATTAGCAATACCTGCATATTTTTTTATGTTTATTTTTTTTGGACTCGATCTAAAGCGAAGTGCAAACCAATTATCTAGTGTATCTAGATAAGTTAGTAAAACATCCATCATGTATATGCAAATCTTTGCATTTTATATCTAGACATTATTATCTTAGACCCTCCTTAATTTTATATATCCTAACAAATATGGTTGGATGAAAATAGTATGTGACGAGGTTTATCAAAAACTTTAAAATATCAAGTTATTTCTAAGGTTGATGAAATAGCTAGTAGAATGAGATTGCTAGACTGAGCCTTATAAGTACTTGTAAAACAAGTCTTCTATTGGTTTTAGAGGACCATCTGATGCTTAAGTTAACATACATATATGGAGGGTAAAGCCTTAAAGGGTGTGTTATGTATGTTTAAACAATGCCAGAGATGATTAGATGCTGAAGAAAAGAATATGAGCTTCCAGGTTGGACTCTTTTACCTAATGACTCACGAACATTTTTATAGTCATGCGCCACAATAACTTGTATAGAGATACGACTGGTAGTTCATTGGTGAGTCAAAATGATGATATCACAAGGGTTATCCCTAAATATGGATATACCATAACATCACTATATAAGTTCCATTATAATAGAAGGATATGCAAGTATTTAATGCATATACATTCTATCACTATAATTGGTGGCGAGTAAACTAGTTTTGATTAGGGAGTGATACACCTAGGATGTAATAATTGGATTTAGAGGTATAAGATTTATCAAAGGAAATGTGTGTACATCAATAAAGGGGGGGACACATGTTTGATCAACCAATCAAGGGGGACATTTAGTTGGTTCACCAAGGAAGGGGATTTGATATCGGTCCCATTAAAAAAGGGTTATTTGATTAGCTCTGTTAAGGAAGAGGGATATGCGATCAATTCATCAATGAGAGAGGTATGCGATCAATTCAAGGGACGCGTTATTAGTTTATCAAAGAAAAGAACATGATCAATCTATTAAAAAAAAGGGTACATGAACAGTCTATTAAAAAAAGGTGTGTAATCGATCTAAGGGATGCATGACTAGTCCACTAAAGAGAAGGTGATGAGAGGTTGGTCTTATTACGAAGGGCATATGTCCAAACCCATGAAAAAACAGGAAACATAATTAATCCTTTAAAAAGAAGGGTGCATAATTGATCAAAGTGACGCATATTCAATCTATTAAGAAGCGATTAGTTCGATTAAGGAATGATTCATATTTAGGAATCTCAACAGTCCAAGTATCCTACCAATTCAGGAATCTCATCAGTATAAGTATCCCATCAGTTTCCCTTGTCTCAAAATAAGGCTCACTTAGATTGAGATTGAATGGTTTTATTGTACAAGTGATTTAAGAGGACTCGTTTTGTAGATGCGAGTCATTAAGCTTACATTGTATAGCCATATTGGTTGATATGTTAAGGTGTTTTCTAAAATGATTAAGGATTTATCTAGGATAACTTCAAAACTTTATTGTGATAACCTTTTATACTATGTGCCTTTATACTTGAGTATGATGTACCACTTAACTATAGAGGACATTGCTTTTGTTCCTAGAAAATGTGGGTGTCTTTAAATTTTAGACAAAATGATTGATTTGAACAACATATGAAAAACAACATATGAACATCAACTTGTAGAAATTAGACAATGAAAAAGAATTCTTGTAATCAAGGTAGAGAATGTTTGTGTACTCAAGTAAAAGTGTCTCTTATTTGAACAATATATTGGGAGCCACTTTGCACCCAAGGTACATAGTGCCTTTGTATTTAAGCTAGGTTGATTTATAGTCAAACAAAATATAAAAAGCCATTTTGTGTCTAGGGTGTAAAGTGTCCTTATGCTTGGATAAAGTTAATTTTTATACCTGAGATGGAGAATGTCTTGAGTTAGATTAAACCATTCTATATTTCAATAAAGATTGTATTATACCCAAGATAAGTATTTCCCTAACTTAGATGAAAATGTCTTCCTTATCTGACTTAAGCTATGTTGTCATTTCATGATTGTTTTAGAGATCTTACTATACTCAGATTAGATATTGTCCTAAGTTTAGATGTTGAATGAAAAATGTATTATACCTAGGTAGAGAAGCTCTTGCCTAGTGTCAAGACTTTTATAGATAAAATCCCATGATGAATGTTTTATGAAGATCATTGTATAAAGACTATTTCATAAAGATTACACATGATGATTTATCATAGGGATTGAGTTATACCCAAGTTATGATGTTCTTTCATATAAAAAAGAGTCATATACACAAAATACCATTACAAATATTTCATGAAGAACATTTTCCCCCTGGAAAAAGTGGTTCCTCATACCTAGAGTGGAGAGTATCTTTATCTTTGGGTAAAAATATATCTTGTACCCAAGATGGAGAATGTTTTTATGAAAATCACAAAGAGCAACTTCAAGAGTATTTCATATGGATGACCGTATAAAGAATATTTTATAGGGAAACACACATGGGGAAAATCTAAAGACAACCTTATAGATAATTTTATTCAATTTTAATAGGGTAGAGAGTATCTTTATCCTTGAATAAAATTATATCTTGTACCCTAGGAGGAGAATGTCTTTATGAAAATCATTGAGAGCCACTTGGAGAGTATTTCATGAAGTTCGTCGTATAAATAGTATATTATAAGGAACCACACATGAGGGAAAAATTATAGAAAGCATTATATGGAGACTATTTTATGAAGTATATTTTATATAAAGTTTTTTATTGAGACAATCTTATAAAAAGAATATATTGGTGATCATTATGTAAAAAAACTTAAATGGAAGGAACATACACATAATAACTCATGGATAATAGTACACGGGTATAGTCTTATAGAGATAATGTTATTATTTCTTAAATCTAAATGTGGTTTTTAATGATTTGTTTCACTTATAAGATATTCATGTTGGGGAGCATGTATAACTTTCTTTGTAAAGTTGGGTTATAAACCCTATTTAGTAAGGCTTTAGTGGTGATTGGTTTTAGAAAGCTATCTTCCTTTAATATCTCTTCATTTAATCTTTTTAAGTAAGCTCTAATGCTTTCAATCTCCCTTTAAGTGATGGAGAACAACTTTGTAGAGCTTTTCTTGGCTTAGATACCTGTGTTAAAACGGGTTATGAGCTTTGCACAAAGATCCTTAAAGCCAATAATGGATTTGGGATCTAAATGATGATATTACATTTAGGCTAACTTATGAAACATGGTTGGGAAAATCTTATACATGATATTTATGTGCTGTATGATCAATTCTAGAGTGTTATAGATGTTTTGCACATTATCACTTGGTTTTATGTGCCTATCATAGATGTTTAGGTTTGCTTTTGCAATGATGAATTTTATCAAGAGATGAGTATCCAACACTTATTTAGATAATAGAGAGCCCTTCACCTGATGAAGGTTGTACAACTCCACACCAAAGGTATTTATAACCATATATCTATCTTTTTTCAAGCTTTTTTTTTTCTATCTAGGCTAGTAGACAAAGTCCCTAATGAAGAGTGATGATGGTGACTACTTTTATGATTGTGACTATATGTTGGTTTATTTTTTTTTTTACTTTTCTTGATTACGCTTGAAGTATCCAGTTAGATAACGCTCTTTATAATGTCAATAATAAATTTTTGTGAGGGTTGTGAGAGTAATAATGCTTTTCTCTCTCTCTCTCTCTCTCTCTATTGCATGTCATTTTAGCTTGTTTCCTCCTCAAACTGAAGATGTATACACATATTAAGGGGTACAAATGGTGGTATTAATGGAGGAGACACCTTTTATAAAAGAGACAAGTTTTTCAATAGCTCTTGTATGGTCAATAAAGCCTTTATAAGCATTTTTACTTGTTAGTTCAGCTAGTAAATATCTAAAAAAGCTATTGGAGCACCTATGATGGAATGCTGTATAACTCTTATTTCTTGGGATTTATGGGTTACCATCCATGGAAAGAACTTAAAATCTTATAGAAAGAGATGAAGATAAATCAATTTTTGTTTAGGATACTTACAGATAGTGTCATAGATGAGGTTTATGAAAAGCCCCAATATCATGATCATTCCAAGCTAGTGAAAAAGTTGAGAGATTGAGACTATTAGAGTCAACTTTATAAGCAATTATAGAACAAGTCTTTTATTGGGCTTATAAGACCCTCTAATGCTTTAGTTAGCACAAATATAGGAAGGTTAAGCTTTCAAGGTTGTGTCATGTGTGTTTAGAGAAAAAGATATAATAGATGATTAAAAGTTAAGTAGGAGAATACGAGCTTTCAAATTGGATCCATTTACCTGATGACTCTTTAATATTTATACAGTCACGATTCACATCAATTTTCATGGAGATAAGTGTTAATTCATTAGCAAGTGAGGAAGATGGCATAATGAAGGCCAACCTTGGGTATGACATTCCAAAACACCATCGAATGAGCTCTATTATGATAAGAGGATGTGTGAGCATTTAATGTAAGTATATTTTATCTTTGTAATTAGTGATAAGTAAATCAGGCTTGATTAGAGGGTAATGCATCTAGAGTGTAACAATTGGGTTTAAGGGTATAAGCTTTATCTAGGAGAAAATATGATAACTCTGTTAAGAAAAGACACATAATTTATGCAAGAAAACATGATCATTCTATTACTAAAGGGAACCTGTGGTCCATCCATCAAAGGTTGGGTCTACTAAAAAGAGAGGAAGCGAGGTCAGTTTGTCAAGGAAGAGGAATGCAAGGTCAATATGTCAATAAAAAGGAAGTGAAGTCGGTATAGAAATGAGAGAGGATATGAGGTCAGTCTTGTTGAGAGGGATGTATGGAAAGACTCATTAAGAGAAGGGAACATGCAATCGATTTGCCAATAAAAAGGATGGACAATTGGGTTTCCAGTGAGAGAGACACATTATCTTTGTGATTGAGAAGGGATAAATGTTTAGGCATATCATTAGTTCGAGCATCTCACCAGTGTAGTCATCCCATCATTATTCCTCTCCATTTAATAAGTTCAAATCCATTATAATTTAAATACAATCTTAATTGTATTTTGCTAATTAAATTTTGTTTAGAAAATGGTAACTTTTAATCAAATCAAATTAGTTTTTTGTTTAAATAAGAAATAAACAAAGATTCCGCTCTGTTTGAGAAGTAACTAGATCAGTGCTCGTACTACATTGTGGATCGGATCAATTTGTTTTAACATAAAAAAAAAATCCAAATGTTAATGTGTTTTTTTGAGAAAAAAAATTAAACTATATGAGAATTGACCTTGCATGACTTGATTGACTTGACAAATTCAAAGACAACCCGGACATCGATAAAAATACAATTTGAATGTAAAAAATTAGGACAACATCTTTTTTTAAAATATTGAAACGACAATATATTAGATGGACTTGAATCAACTCGGGTCAATCTGTTAAATCCGCTACCCAAGTCATGAAACCATGATAACTGTAAAGAAAACAAATTAAAAAAAAATTAAACTCAATTCTCAATCAACGAATATTAAAGGATGAAATTTAAACCAAAATTCAACTAAGAAAATAAGTCAAGCTAACTCAAGTTAACTTGCTAAACATGAGTCATAAGATCAGGAGAACCCCATAGAAAGCAAATCAAATAAAATTATTAAACTCAATTCCCAATCAACCCAAAATTAAAGGGTGAAAATAAAATAAAATAAAAATAAGACAAAAAAAACCTGAGTCAACCGATCAAACCCATGAAACCTAAACCTAAATAACTTTATAGAATGCAAACCAAAAATAAATCATGAAACCTAATTTTCAATCAACCCTATATTAAAGGATTAAACTCAAAAAAATTCAACTAAAACAAGGACAAAAAAAAACCTTGAGTCAACTTGCTTAGCTCGCGACCTGATTCATAAATTGTAATAACTACATAGAAAGTAAATAAAAAAAATTATAAATATAAATTTCCAATCAACTTAATTTTAAAGAATTAAATTGAAAAAAAATGACCCAAGTCAACTTGGGTTAACTTGCCAAACCTAGGTCAGAAGACTAGGATATCTCTATAAAAAGTGATTTGAAAACAATTATAGAGTTCGATTTCCAATCAATTTAATGTTGAATGATGTAATTAAAAAAAGAGAGAGAAAAATGGACAAAAAAAATAACTAGAGTCAACACGGCTAACCTATAAAATTCATTACCCGGGTTATAAGACTGAAATAATTTCATAGAAAACAAGTTGAGATAAATTATGAATCTATGCACTTAGTAAACCCAATATTGAAGGATAAATTTAAATATAAAAAGTTTTAAATAATAAAAAGAGAAATAAGCTAAAAATATTTGAGAACCAAAGTGAAAAGGAACTTGGCTCCTCACCATTAAAATTGAAATATATGTCAATGTTTGAATAAATATATCAATTTGTATCTTATAGTTTTTTTATTAATATTAAAATAGACATTTGTGTGTGTGTGTGCGTGCATATTTAACCAAATCACATTGATGTCAATTTGAGGGTGCAAAGTGCGTATTTTAAAAGGATAGGTTGCAAAATACAAATACACACAAAATATAGAAATTATTTTAAGAAAAATTTCTATTGATTTTGATATCATTATACAAAAACAGGGTTATAAGGAGAGACGACAATCCGATGGTGTGATTCAGGATCCAATAAACTTGTTAATGAGAAAAGGTAACAAAATACTTTATTATTTGATAATAGTATGAGTGTTTTTCTAAATAAAAAACCACATGCCTTTAGTGCTAGTTTGGAATATGGTGATATATATAAATAAAAGAGAATTCCATTATTAAATGAAAAAAATGATCTAACACTCTATGTCGTAAAAAAGAAAGAGAGAGATTGAAATTTGATTTGAGTTTTATTTTAATTTGAAAATAAAATAATATAGTATACATTTTTCTATGCTATAATGTGTGGAATTCAAGTTTTTATAAACAATAACAAAAAAGTAGCTATATGTAAAAATTTTAACTTCTAGTATACCAAAAACTAACTAATGTAGAAGTTTTAACTTCTAGCATACCAAAATCAAATATTTATCAGGCCTTAAATTTCAGTAGCTATTGATTTATCATTGGTTGTAATTGTAATAATTCCACTTGAGCCTTACTTGTGACCCCACGTAAGCTTGTCTCATCCCACATTAATGAAATCATTGAAATGTGAGGATAACCTATGGCTAATATTGTTGAGATTCTTGAAACACATATACATAGTGAAAACTGTAAATTTAATTTTTTTTAGAGTCCTAAGGATCGCATTAAACAAATCTAGGGTTGTTTAGGGTTTATATGAAGATTATATGAAGATTAAATGTTTCTTTTGGCTTTGAATAATTTCTTTAAGACTAAGTTGTTGCAAACCAATGTCCGACCTCTAATAGTAATCCACATTACTCACCAGTAAAAAATCTCCTAAACCTTTTTTTGGAGAGAAGAATTGCTATACTTAAGAGTGCTCTTTTTTTTTTTTATGTATTTTAAGTGGTTTCATACTGTACTCTACCCACCTTTAGGAAATAAAAGACATGACTTTTTATTTATAGAAAAACTTAAAACCTCTATATATGACAAAATATCAATTTGTCCTTTAAATAATATCATTTATATTATTTTAGGCTAATTTTAAAAAATTATTCAATCAAGTCCTTACTTGATTGTTTCTAGATCTAGAATTGTAACCCCCTGTATTGATTACATTCTAGTCCTCAATTTCTAAAATTTATTTGCAATCAAGTCATGCTTGATTAATCATCACATTTTAATTTCTGACCAATGGTTCTTATGTATTGACCAATTAGGTTTCCTAATAAATTAGCCTAAATATAAATCATAATCCTAAATAAAAAATGATTAAATAAATTAAACAAATTAATTTATTATCAATTTAATAATTGATTGATTTATATTTGAAGATCAAGTACACAATGTTTAGTAACCTGTCATGATCCTTCAAATATTAGAAAAATCATAAGTGGTTTGACTTAATCTTTTAGTGACCAATTTCTCAATGCAGTAAGTATCCTTTCATCAACAATATTTCGAATTAGTTATTAATTCTCTAAATAAGATTTGAAACTCTTTTTAAATCTCATTCCATCTAGCATAATGACTTACAATCAATACTATTTGATAATAGATAGAACATTTTTTTTTTAATTTGTCTAAGGTGATAAATCCTCTCTTGATTACTTAAATACTTTCATATAGTTCATGTTTTATCTAATATTTGCTCATTTGTTACCTTTGATTAGGACAATTTGTAGGAGGATCAAAACATAATAAGATAACTTAGTGATCTCAAGTTTGATGATCGCTTACCTAATTGTCACATAAGCCATTCCATATGATCTCTCTATTTGGAATTCTTATATAGGTCAGTTAAGTGTACATGTCATTCGACAAGCACCTATATATTAATTTTAAGTATCCTTCATACTTCATCTTATAAGAACAACCACTTCTTTTCATAAAAGAAAGAACATAATATATATCAATCTCAACAACTCTAATTAACATAAAATCTTAATATATCATTAACGATGAACATTTAGAAACAATACCTAATGCAATAAGAATCCCATAATTATAACAATTTTATAATTTTCTTTGCAAAATATTTGTCCTAGAAATTTTATTTTTACTCTAAATTCATTAATCAAATATTATATTCATTGATAAAATACTTAATGAATATTAAAAATAAATAAATCTTTAATAATAAATTAAATATATTTATATAAACAAAATCAACAAAGTTAATGCTGACAAATACAACTTAACGTATAGGCCTCAACTAACTAAACTAACTAGACGTTGGTCATGTGCTGACAAATTTATTCATGTGCTGAAAAACACGAGACGTTGCAGAAGCCTTTCGAAACTGAAACCCTTAAAAAAGAAAGGGAATTTAATTGGAACACGATTGCATCTGATTTTGTGAGATGGGGTTGTTGAAGTGCTCCACTTAACACTTGTTGCTTTCTTATGTCACTTAAGATGGCTATTTTAATTTTAATTTAATTTTATTTTATTTTATAAAAATAAAAATACAAGTAGCCGTCTTATGTTGTTCCTTTATGTCCGAATATGACATAAGAAAGGTGGTGCCTTTCTTTTAGTTTAATAAATGATGCTTATGGTTTTGTCTTTTCCTTCCTGGCATCTTCGGTTGTTGTTGGCCCGCTTGCAACCACTAACTAATAATCTCATTATATTTTAGGTTTCAATGTCCAGTTGCTGCCCTGCGGGAATTTGTTCTTGGTAATGTTATCATATCTACCTTAGGTCTTGTTTATTTGATAAATGGTTTTGGGAGTGATGTAATGATTATTTTTTAAAAATATTGTTTTAGTTTAGAGATTCATTAAAGTAATATATTTTTATTTTTAATATTAACACATCAAAATAATTTAAAAATATAAAAAATTATTTTAAACAAAAATATATTTTAAAAATTTATGACACGCGATTTTAATTATATTTTTAAACAGTCACCTAAGATGATGATTTCTCCTAGCCTAATCTCTAACCTCGAAACCAGGGCTTGTTTCAAAGTTAACCAGAAAAGGTTGGATTGGTTTCAAAAAATTAACCTAGCAGATGCATTTGTAATCTGGTCAACTCAGTTAAATTTTTGGTTTGATTAATTTTTTAAATATTATTATATAAAATCATAATTGTTTTAAAAATAATGGGAGAATTTTTAATTAGCAATATGTTTTTCGAATAAATAAGAATGACAATTAAAATCACAAACATTGTTTTTAAATAAAAACCCATCATGATTTCAAAAGAAAGTTTAAATAAAATAATATTAAAATAATGCATCTATAGGTTTTTATGTGATAGAAAAAAATCTATTAATGTAATGATATTAAGTCAAAAATATATTAAAAAATAAAAAAATATTTTTGTTGAATATTCGTGGGCAATGTTTTTTATTTTTGGCAAATCAAGTATATAATAATTGAAGAAGAAATTATTGACATTCTCATAAAAACTTATAATATTATTGAAGAGGTATGCCAAAATTAAATAACAATTTAAATATCATGTTAAGTATTTTATTTATAATACATTTAAATCAAAATTATAAAAAAAAACCATAGAAAAAAAATAAAGATATTGGCTCTGTGTGCTTGGCCAAACAAAAGAAGGCATGGTATGCAAGGACCTCAAAGGCCAGGCTATGCCCATAGCTTTATTTTTTAAGCTTAAAAATAGACAAATATCATTTATTTTTTATTTTTATTTTTAATAATTAAACATTAATAATGCAACATCTATTGTGCTAAATGCACTAAGTCTACCTACCCAAATTAAGGCCCCTTTTTATCATGTTTTTTTTTAAATATTTTTTTGTTATAGATTTTAATTGTAGTGCACTATAAATAATATACTTAATATGATATTTGATCTAATATTTAATATTTTCATGGTTTTTACATGATATTATCGATTTGTATGGGAATGTTAACAATTGTTTTTTTAATTATTTTTACCTAATATGTAAAAAAAATAAAAGTATGATCATGAATATTCAATTAAAATAAAATTTATTTTTTTATTGATTTGTTGATATGGTTTTATCATATTAATTATTGTTTTTGTCTTTAATCACAAATAAAATATTAAGACATTATCTTAATATTTTTTTTATTAAAACTTTCATTTAGATAATAAAGAAATGTGTTAATAAGGAATAAAGTTATAGTGAATTTACTTGAAATGATAAAAAAAGTAACACACTTTTATTTTAATTGTCACTGCCTTTTATTCCCAAAATGTGATGCAATTAAAAAAATTATTTTATTCCAACCAAAAAAAATTTAATAAGAAAAGAATATTTCTTCTAACAAAACACCTTTTTTCCCAAAATTTAATTCATTATTTTACATTTAAATATGTATTTTAATTATAAAAGGACCAAATAAAAAGATAGTTGCACAACATTGAGCGGGAAAATAACTATTTCTTCTATTAGCAAAAAAATAATTTCATCCCTCAAATTTTTATTTTTATATTTTGGTTTTGATAAGTTAGCTGTTTATGGTATGATCCTCATATTTTTTATATAATTGTTTGTATTTCCCATGAAAATTATTAATTTATGATTTTTATATTGTTTTTTATTCAAACTTCCTTTCAAGATTATAATATGTTTTAATTTAAAAAAACAATACATTAAAAAAGAAATGTTTTCGTGAAAAAAAGAGAATAAAAAACACAAGAATAGGTAAATGAAGTTTTAATTAGAGTGATATATTTTTTGCTCTTTATTTCAAATTAATAGGATTGTTTCTAATTTCTATTTTGATTTCCCTTATTTCAAATCAATAAACCATAATGCTATTTAAAATATACGTTTTTTTTTAAAACAATTAATAAGAAGTGAGAATCTTGATTAAAAACTTTTTTTTTAGAATTTAAATCATTATCTTTCTTAAGAATATCCATTTTATTTCCCCCACAAATGTAATAAAAAATTTAAATGATACCTGTTTTACTAGGTCATATATATATATATATATATATATATATATATATATAGATATATTAATCTTTTGCTTCTTAAAGTAAAAATTAATTTATTAGTATTAACGATAATTTCAATAATTTATAAGTTAATATATTTCTTGTTTTATAAAATGTAAAGATCATGTGTTTTTTTTTTATCAATTAAATTTTTAATAATATCAAAAAACATATATATGCAGTACCGAAACCTTATTCCCTTTCGTTTAGTTTGAATTTTATGCACGGCATAGCATGAGTGCCCATGACTAGTTTTCATTAAAAATTATAATTTTTTATGCTCCGATCATTAAACTTTTGTTTTTGCCTTTATAAGTTATGTTGCACGGCATATGCGTTCTGAAAAGGTTTACTTCCTGAGGCGCATCTTTCCACACTAAGCTTCCTTTTTTAAAATTTATATATATATATATATATATATATATATATATATATATATATATTAATCATTGGTTGTTGAAAAAGAAGAGAGAAATCTACAAAAAAAAAAAGAAAGAAAGAAAAAGAAGTTATAATACTTTTGGTCGATTACATTTTGACCATAAAAAAAAAAAGCAAAGTGCATCTTATCATTAAACATGTTTTGGATTTTTGACTACAAAAAAATTATTCTTGATGAAACTACTTTCAAGTTTACATCTTAGATTTGAAAGAATATAATTTTTAAATTTATGATTTGTTTCCAAAACAAGAAAAATAATTTACAAAAATAATAGCACTTGAACGAGTTTGCAAAATTCTTTAGCAAATATAATATTGATGCATGAGAAGTTCATGTTGCCTATCAGGAAAACAAAACAAACGACATGATTATCTATAAGGCTAAATGATTATGATAGATAAGAGTCGGCTAAGCTAAAGGGAAATACTGTTTATGGATAAAATAGTTAGAGAGCGATTCTATAAGAAGAATATGCACAACATAATCAATTGGTAGGAATGTGGCTCTAAATAGTCTATGATAATGATTAATCTAGTGAACTCCCTCAACAATTGAAAGTAACATCACACATTAAAAATATGGTCTAATTAGGAGGATCTTCATGGATGGAAGATGGTTTCCTTTTTGAAAGATGATCCCGATGCCTAACAAAAAAGTGTAACATCAATGCCTTTTTTTATGATCACTAAAAGGGTTACACAACCAAATTAGTTGGGGCAATTCAAAATAATCTTTGGCAGCAAAAGACTTGTTAAATTCCTTAAATAAAGATAGAAAACAGAACATCAATTCTCTATTAAGGCAAACAACAAATATATGATTGTGCACAAATTCAACACTTGAGAGGCGCGAGGTAGGGGGGATTGTCTGACTAAGGGGCAACATCACATTTAAGAGATAGTTTCCCACTTTTTAAGGAATAGTCAACTGCACAAAGCATTACATAACACACATAAAAGGATAACACCTACAACATGAGGTCCAAGTTGCATAACCAAGAAGCAGTAAAACACATTAATCACACGGGCAAAAATAGAATGGGTTGAAGAGAAGAGTCAAGTGATTAAGAAAAACTTGTCAAAAAAATTGCAAACCTAATTTATCAAGTAAAAAAGATTGCAAAGAGGGGGGATTATATTTCAAAACAAGTAAGGATGCATGTATATCATCTAACTTTATAGCATTGCATAATGTTTTTGCAGAAAAAATTATAGAAATAAATCCTCGATGGAGTCCAAAAAGGCTCTAATGAATCAAAATCAATAAAAAAGTTATCCTTGAGCCATGATACCAAGGAAAAATTTGATTGTGCAATCAGGAAGCGCTAGGAAATCTTGAAGCCAAGTAAGTCGTTTCTACACCTTGAGGTAGATCAGTTATCTAAATGACCAAATTTTGATATTTTCACATCCGGTAAATCACCTGTTATAACGGGACCATCTCCACTTTGTTCATCTTATATAGGTTACCCATAAGAATGAGATCACTTGTATGTGATCACGTGGTCACGCAACCCACTCGTAAAGACATCAAATTCCCAGAAAGTCAAGTAAATCAGGTTTAATAGGAGTGTGATATAAAGATAACTTATACATAGGCACCAACAATATTGGAAACGGAAATCCTCACCCAACGAATATTAATTCACGAACGAGAAGTATATAAATGACGCTATGAAATCAGTTGTTCTTCCAACTATATGATTCCCAAGGGTGTCAGATCCCTCTGTTGAATTTAAGGGTGTCAGACGCCTTTCGTTGCAAACATCATGTGTCCATACAAGCTTACTATACAAAGCTTTTTACAAGACTTTGTAGTGTAAGCATTGTAAAGAGATGTCAACTATTATAACCTAATTTTTGACCCCCTATTTTTTGTATATATTTTGAAAAATTATAAAAATCTAAAAAATATATATATTTCAATAAATTTAGTCATTTCATTATCATCATTTTAAAACTTTTATGTGTTCAAAATAATCATTAAAATATACAAAATACAAAAAAATAGATGGAATTTGAAATTGGACCAATAATTAACTATCACAAGTAAAAATTGAGTTTAAGAATTTTTGGGGCCATAATTGAGGGTTTAATTGAAGAATAAAATAACTTAAATTGATTTAATTCTATCTGGGGTATAATTAAAAGAAATTGACCAAATTAAAAAAGATTCAAATACCAAGAATTGAAACGCAAAAGGTGTTAAAATGGAAGGACGAATATGAAGTTTGGTTTAATTTCAATTGAAGAAAACCTAAAAAAGATACTTCATTTCACATTAAGTGAAATTGTGGTAATTGAGGAAGATTCAATGACCAAGAATTGCAACGTAAAAGGTGCTAAAATGGAAGGACGGATATGAAGTTTGGTGTAATTTCAATTGAAGAAAACTTAAAACAAAATGTCATTTCACATTAAGTGAAATTGTGTGAATTGCTTGGACAAAAAAGAACAATCTTTGAACATTCAAAGAAAAACAACATCATTTTGTCCCTAAAATCTATAGAAATCTAGGTTTTCATAAATGTATTTAGAAGAATGACTTTTCGCTTATGTCTTTCCCTCAATTTCAACTCTCAATTAATCCTTCCAGTAGGCAAAACACACATGATGATAATCTCAAACATGTGGTCTACTACACCAAAGAAATATAACATCTTGTATGCCATGATTCTCTCCCAACGAATCAAGCAAAGAGATCTTGGTAGTCATCATTTAATCCATGTTTCAGCCGAGGTTCGTTCATTCTTTAAAAGGTTAATATCGTGTGAGATTGATGGCCATTATGAAAAAAAGATTTAAGCTTAAAATCCTCTCTTATGAAAGGCCATCTTTAGACACATAAGGAGGGGGAGAACATTGAAAAAAAAAAAAGAAGAGAAGAAAAAAAGGGGGGTAAGCCTAAGAAGTTGGTTTGTAAAACACCAAGCATCTTTATATTCCCAAGCTTCTAATCTCGTGGAAAGAGAGGCATAAGTATTTAGGAGTGAAGTTTGTTGCATCTTCATTGCCTAGGGAATTCTACCACTCCTATCGAAATAGAGAAAAACTAGTAATCTCTTTCATAACAATTATAGCTATTTTAATCACTTTCTCTCTTATACATTATGTCATGTGTTCCTGGTTTGAATAATTAATCTTGTGTCCTCTCAAACATTTGTCATCCTTGTATTCTTGTAAGATTTTGATGACTTGCTAATGACCAAGTAAAGGAGCGAGTATATTTACATGACATGTGTGTCAAAAGAGCATGTATTTTGAATGAAAGATGATGAATGTATCTATGTTTATTGTGATTCATAAAAAAGAAATAAGTAATTGTGGGGAGCACTGTGATGCATAAAAAGGAAATGAGCAATTTAAGGATTTTCTTTCCATATTTTGTTGAAACTGAATGATGATTTGATTCTTCTTTATTGAATGCGATTTCAACCAGGATAAAATTGGGCCACTTTTGCTTATGAAAATGTTAGTTTAAACATGCTTTTTTTCTTTCTATAAAAAAAATAAATGAAAATATGGATCCATTAACTTTTGTGTATGCTGCGAACTATCAATTCTTTTTTAGCTGAGAGGAAACATAAAGTAATATTATTTTTAAGCAAATAAGAGGCATGTTTTCATGTCAAGAAAATTTATGGATAGGTGTTGTCAAATGATGGAGCTCCCTTCATAAATTAAAGGGGTTCTAGGTTTAATAATAAATTTATGATTTGAGGGATTCTTTATCTAGTATCATGGTCACTAGAAAACCTATGGTTTGCGAGAGCCTAGGTAAGGGGACTAATTGTGCAAAAGGAAGACGCATCACCCCCAATGCACCCTATTTAAGGTAAACTACATTATTGATTGACTAGTTTTCTAGGTCATGTTTCTATCCGTTGGTCTCATCTAAGGTTCAAGGCATATCTCCTTTCGTAAGGAAGTCTTTACCTTATTAAGTTAAATCCTAATCATTCTAGGACCTAAATTTTAGCATCACAATTATTTGCTAGATATAGCTCATTTCTAATGTTTATTGCTATTAATTCATTTAATTTAATATTGTGAGTATAGGTTACGTTGCAAAATTTATCCCTCAAATATTAATTAAAAAATTTCTTTTTTGTTATATTTTTGAAATTTTAGTCAAATCTTAATGGATGATCATAAACTGGTCAAGATATCCTTTTTCGTATTTTTAAAACATGATAAAAATGCATTTTGTTTTTTTAGAAAGTAGCATGAATTTTTTTTTAGAATTTTACCGTATGCAATTAAAACATTTTGTTAATTAAAAATCTTTATCTTTTTATCTTTTTTTTCTCTCCTTTTTTTCACCATCTATTTAAAGCAAAGTAAAAAAAGCAATAAAAAGAAAATGCAACAAATGCACACTTTTTTAATATACTTTTTACTCACAATCCACAATTACATGTTTACAAACAACAAAAATTCAAATTTAACAATAATTTAAAACAAACACTAAAAATTGAAAACAACATGGTCCTTGCAAAGATTGGAAATAGGTTGGAAAGATTGCTAGGAACTTAGGAAGCACATTGGAATTCTGAGACAACCAAAGTAATGGCGGTGCGTGGGTTTCATGCACTGCCATCATTGGTGGCACATGCAGGTGACGCTCTGGTGTCTTGGGAGGCACGTGGATCGAGTAGCTCTTCCTTCCCTTTTCACTCCTATGCTGAGGGTGTAACAAAAGGGAACTCGTAAAAGTAAAAAAAAAAACGCAACATACTTTCATTCTTTTTCTTTCTTTTATTTTTTTAGATCTACTTCTCTCTCTCTCTCTCTCTCTCTCTCAATAATGGTTTAACTGCTGCTACCACATATGAAGGATTGTGTGTGGAGAAGGTCAATTTGGTGGTTATTGATGGATCGTTGATTCACGTATGGAAAGAGAGGAAAATCTAGTGTGACAATTGACGATTAGTAGAGTTTGTGGTCGTTGTTGGTGGTGATAGAAACTGGTGTATCAATTGTAGATGGGCAAGGGGTTGTCACGATTCTCTTCTTCTCTCTTGAAGGTGTCTATCACTGGATGAAAAAGTAGTGATAGTGGCTATGAGTAGCTAAAACGAGGGTTATTTCTCTCAGCTGAGAAGGGATATGTTGTCGTAGGTGGTTCGACTAAAAGAGGGGGGTTGCTAGTGTAGTATTTGACTAAAGGTTTGTTGTTTTCTTTGTGTAAGCTATACTGTGAGGAAGAGTGTGTTTTTATAGTGAGAAGATGACTATTTATTGAGGTGTTTATGGTGGGATGATGAAGTTGCAAGGTGGGTTTTTATGGGAGGCTTTGGTTGAAGATGAGTCTCAAGTGGTTATATATGGTTGGCGGTGGTAAAAAAATAAACGGGAGGGAGGAAGTGAAAGTGGCTTTTATTGTGATATCATCAAATAATGTATCAAATAATTTATAAAATATAATTTACATAATTTTTAAAATTTCTCATGAATATTCAATGAATTTTTATTTTATTTTGTTATGTCATTTTTTTTCCATGATGTTCTTAAATCAATTATTCTTTTATTTTTTATACTATTATGTTAGAATTATCATGTAAGACTTATTTTAATTTTTTTATTGCAATTTTCTTTTCACAAGATGCTCATTTTTTAATTAAAAATATCATTCTTGTAATATAAAAAGACATGTTTTTACTAGGAAAAAAAAAAGAATAAGGAAGAAGGTTTTGACCAAGAAATGTGTTTTTTCTTCTTCTTTATTAAAATAATTTGAATGCTAGTGAATGTTCATTTTTATTGTATTAGGTTTTCGTTGAAAAGATCATACTACATATAAAAATTACATATTTTATCTAAAATAAAAAAGAAATGCATTGATGAGAAAATAAAATCTTAACTAAAAAATATTTTTCTATAATTTAAATCATTGAGAGTTTTTAAAATATCTATTCTTATTATCTCATAATTAATGAAAATATTTTTTCTATAATTTTGCAAAATAGGATTTGATTTTATTAAGGAAAAATTATTTTGACCCTCTCACAATTTACTTTGCATTACATTTATGCTCAATTTTGTAAAAAATGATTTTATCTTATTAAAGAGAAATTACTTTGACCAGCTTATAGTTTACTCATGTTTACACTTTGCCTCTTTAGTTTCAAAAATTGTAATTATATTCTATAGTATATAAGTTGTATGACACTTTACATTCTTATTGATGCATAAAAAAAAAATCAACAAAATAGTTTTAAAAATTTACTTATATTTTAATTAATGACTAAATAGACCTTAAAGTGCTAAAATTATAAAATTTTTGAAAAGTTTTTTAAAAACTCCTAGCCGCCACCATCACCCTTTTCTCCTTGTCAGAATCCAGACACAATGCAGAAGCTTTAAAGATTATTTCCCTATACAAGCATAATCTCATTATCTTTTCATGTGACTTTCTCATTTCAACTAGGGATTTCCTTATATAGGACTATGTTTGTTTTCCGGAAAGTGGTTTTCGAAAAATCACTTTCCTGTATTTGTTTGTCATTAGAAAAGTTGGTCAATGGAAAATACTTTTCAGTCAAAGGAAAATTTGGCTTAGTTTCCAGAAAAGTGTTTTCCTGGAAAATTTGGACAGAAAACACTTTTTGGAAGTTGTGAAAAAATTAGAAATGTCATATTATTTGCTGATTATATCAAATTTGGTTCTCAAACTTTTGATTGCTATATATATATATATATATATATATATATATATATATTATTTTGAATATTTATTTTTCAATTTCATCTCTTAAAATTTAAAAATTAACTTTGGTTCTTATTTTTATAATAGTTATTTGCTTTTCTCTTATCATTTTTTTTATTGAAATTTTTTATCTATCAAATTTGATCCTCATTCTTTTGATTGTTACTTATTTTATTTAAAATAATTTATGAAATATTAATTATTATTATTTTAATTTCTTCATCTTTCATTTTTTTATTTTTTAGATTTGATCTATTATAATTATCTATTATTTTGATTATTATTTATTTTATTTGAGATAATTTATGAAATTATATATTTTTTCAATTTCATTGTCATTCAACTTTTTAATTTGTAAGATTTGTTCCTCATTATTTTAATAAACTTGAGAAAAATAAAATATTAATAAGTTATTTTCCAGCTTATTTTCCATGACATAACCAATCACTGGAAAATGTTTTTCTACTTATTTTCCATTACACTACCAAACATAAGAAAATAATTCACTTTCCCGGAATTCACTTTTTAAAAAAAAAACTATGTTCCAGCAAACAAACGGGGCCTAGATCTCATTGTCTTTCCCTGTGGCTTTCTAGTAACCAACTTTTATTGCCCTTTTTATGCTACAACTTGTTAAGTACTTTCTATTTTTAACATATAAAAAGTATCAATTTTCATAGAATGCATTAAAATCTCTCCTATCTTTTCTTTGCCTTTATCCAAATAAAAACATGTCCATGAAATAAAAGGTATAACTTTACCATAATCTTTATAAAGATTGATTGAAAGAAATCGATTAGTTATATATCTCAGGATTCAGATCAAAACTTAAAAATCCATATCTCTACTTGTTATAATATAGAAGTTGATTTAAAAAATTCCATGTACACTTAAACACCACTACAGTTCTAAAAATTCAACCACCTAAAACTCTTACTTTATCAACCATCAACACAAAAAACAATACCTAAAACACTAGATTTAAACCAATAAAAAAAAACTTAAATTTTTTGTAAACAAAAAAACTCGATTATAGAGAGATAATTATGACCACTCTAATCCTCTCTCTACTAAAATGTGACTTAACATGTAGCAACTCTTATTTTCTTCTCTACCAAAACACCACCCAAATCTAGCAAAACATTCTTGGATTTTTTTACATGGGAACATACGAAGGAGGAGAATTGTCCATAACAACAACAACAATCCATTTCTTGAACATGATTTGTGATTTAAGATTTAGGCCTTATGCAATTAATGTATCTAAATTTTTAAGGTGATTATGATTTAAAATTTGAGAGCGGACAAGGAAGACTCTAGGCACTAAACTTGAGGATGAATGAGATATTAGTTTTATGAAGGTCTACAACTATAATTCTACTTTTTTTTTTATGTGTTTAGAGTTTACTCTGAAATTTCTAAAATTGACGAGTATGAAGGATTGATGTATGTAAGTATATGTTTGGATTTTCAAAATGGATGCATATTCCAACTTATTTTAATTTGTTTCCAGATTTTCATTCTCAATAATAGATTTGGTGTATGCAACTGAAGAAATTTGAATTGATTTAAAAAGAGAAGAAGTTGTGGTTTGAGAAAGGAGAATAATTTATAAAATATGATGGACTGATATGTCATACATGTCATTTGAGTAATTTTATATATAAAAATATAATGGACTGATATGTCATACATGTCATTTGAGTAATTTTATATATAAAAATATATTTTTTATTTCATCCAAATTTAAAAATTGTGTTGAACTAGGATGTAAATTGTGATTTTTAAAACTAAGATAAAGTGTAATCACGAGTGAACTATAAGAGGGTCAAAGTAATGTTTCATTTTATTAATATAAAAATAATTGAAATAATAGGGACCAAATTTAATATATAAAAAAAACACCACAACCTTTTTTACTTATAGTTTTTACTTTTTTATGTTTTTATCCTTGACTTTCCAGGGTTTCACATTTCAATCTTAAACTTTATTTTTTTTTAAACATTTTAGTCCCTAAAATTTAAGAGGAGAAAGAGTCTTTGAAAGAAGAAGGAGAGAGAAAATGGTTACTCAGTCATATTTCAACCATAAAAGGTTAGTGTTCATCTCATTTGGTTCCTCTTGACGAGAAGAGTGCTATTGAGATATTTTTAAACTTATATTCCATTAAGAAAAATAGATTGGGATTAATAAGAATATTTTATTCGATTTAATTTTATGATTTTGGACTGCTGTAAGGGTTTTTTTAAGGTTAGAATTTGGTTTACTAAGATTCTTAGAGTGTTTATAATGTGTTTTTAGATGAAAATAAGTTGGATGATGGGTTTTAGGTCTAAAAACACAAGAATTTACCTTTTGACCACTGAAATCTGAATTAAAAGATGACATGTCATTTGCCAACTATAGAAGACAGATCAACTATATTTTTTTTAAAAAGGACGGATAACATTTCATCTGTCCTGAAATATGAGGAAAAAAAAATACAAAATAAGGATAGACAAATATGTGTGGCCTTGCACGCCCATACAAATGGGCTTAATATCTTAGTCCTAAACACCTAGCTTTTTTCTATGGTCTCTAGCCCCTCCACCTTTTTCGTTTTAAAAAATGATTGAAATGCAATATAAATAAGATATTTAAATTATTTTTATTTTTTCAATAATTATTAAATAATTTTATAGGTCTTTATAAGAGAATTAACAGCTTTTTTAATTATTATATATATAATATGCAAAAAAAAAATTAATAAATATTTTCTCATGAATATTAAATGAAAATTTTTTTTAATTATTATATATCACATTAATTAATTTTTTAACCTTCAATCACTTATAAAATATTTTTTTAATATTTGTTTTATTAGACCTTGTTTTTGAGATTATAAGTTTTTATTTAAAAAGCAATATTTTCAATTAAAACAAATATTTTTATTAAAATAATAACGACTTGCATTGATAAAGAAATGAAATTTAGATTGAAAAATAGAATTTTCCTTCATATTTCAAATAATTTAATTTTTTAAGAACCTTTATTTTAGTTTTTGCTGCCTTTTATTCCAAAAACATGTTGCAAATAAAAATTTATGTCATTGTTTTTCAAAAAGTTAGGCCTTTTTCATGATGATACTATGGGTTTTTTATATGGATAATTATGTAGTAATCTGATATGTAGATTTTTTAAAATAATTTCCTTATTAGTATTCAATAAGAATAAAATATTTATTTTTTCATCTTTTTATTGTACATTTTTTTATATGAATCTCTCAAATTTATTGGTCCATAGTAGTTTTTCATATTGGTACATTAAAACAATCTAGTCATTATTTGTTTTCATTTTTTTAATTGAAAGTTGTTTTCATAATCATAATAAGTTTCTGCTTTAAAAAATACTTCTCATAAAAAATATTTTTTTATCTAAATAAAATGAAATGTGTGATTAAGGAAAATATATTTTTGATTAAAATACATGTTTTTTTTTTGTTTTTTTTTATAGTTCATATCATTATAGGTTTTTCAAATTTTATTTTTTATTGCTGTTGCTTTTATTCAATGAATTATGCTGTTAAGAAAAAAATTATTTTGTTGTCAATACAAAAAAAACAAACATGAAAAAAAAGCCAATTTGATGGAAAAATTATACATTTGTCCTCTATAATTTTATTCACCATTTTTGCTGCAAATATTTTTTTTATTATTGTATTATTAATTAAAAAATAATTCAAGAAATAAAAAAAATATTAAACTTAGTTATGTTCATGATCTAGGTTACAAGTTGAGCAAATTAACTCGAATTAACTCTGTTTAATCCAATATATCATCGATTTAATATTTTTTAATAAAAAAAATTAAGATCAAGTTCTAATCGAGTCGACTGAATTATGAATACACTAGCTACATTGACTTTGTAACATCATATTAACTCATACCCATCATAATTTGAAACCTAATTTGAACTAAATGTTAGATTAATTAGTTACCATGTTAATCTGCCAAATTGAAGCGGATTTAACAATACTATTGCGAGCAACTAGCCAGTAGCCATTAGTCCTTCAATTTGGATGTTAATATAGAAGAGATACTAGACAAACATGGGCTTGTTGTTCCTGCCAATCCAGGTTTTGGCTAAAAAAACTAGTATTACTGAAATATAACTTTTGATTGTATCAGAGAATACATAAAGGTATACGTACCATGGCTAACGGATGAACTTTCCACATTTTGGCATTAGAAATACCAAATTTGCTCGATCCCGTTCCCACCATTCACTATTCCCAATTTAACTATAAACGAAATAATTGATAATTTTGGACTTTAGCTTAGCGAATGGTGGAGCAAGTGATTATAAGGAAATCAAGTTTACAATTAGGAAATAATCTATTTAAATTTTTTATATTGATTAGGATATTTTAGATCAACTTTTTATATTGTAACTAAATCTTTTTCTACTCAGATTTTAGGTTTTAAACATGCCACTCAATTTAATAGCTAAAGAAGATGTATAATAATACTATTTAAAATACTATTGAAAATAATATAACTCATTTACTTAGAATATAAATTTTTTTTAAAAAAATCTATAAAGAGTTTTATCTGAAATATTATTTGGAATAATACAATAACTAAAAATTTCATGTTCATTTTCAAAAAAATTTCAATGATAGATATTTCATCGTTTTAAACCAAGTCCTTAATTTAAAAAACCAGAGTTTGTTAATAATAGTAAACTCATTATAATAGAAATAGAAATATTATAGATCATAATAAATATATATAAAAAAATACAGGTAAAATATTCCAGGAGTGCTAAATTTTTTTTTCATGCACAACTAAATTTTTATATGAAATCTCTAAAATTCCTGATAGAATTATTTTTCTAATCAAAGATCATTCCAGATCTAAAAATCGGGAAAGTGTTGCAGCGCCTACCGTACGACACTTAAGATAGTCGGAAACATGTGTTGAAAGAGCTTTCGATGTCAGTCATCTGGTTTTGCTTTTCAAGATATTCAGAGTGTTGTTTTTACATTTTCTTGTCCAATCTTCATAATTCGTAGAATTTCAAGGAGATACTGGAGATGGAAACTATGAACAATACAAGGAAGAGCCTCAAACAAGTTCCATCAACAAACAAGTTCCATCCAATAATTGCACCAATCAAACCCATGATGATAGCAGTTCCGGAGCAAATCAATGGCAAGGTTTTTCTTTATACTGAAGTCAGAGCCTTTTGGGCTTTGGTCATTTTTCCTTGAAACAGGTATCGTTGGTGCCTGTCATTTAGTAATAAATTTAATTTTATCTTTGCGTGATAATAAAATTAGCAGTAAAGTTTTATTATCACTGTTGCATGGTCACTGTGTTGTCATTTCTATGAACATTATTGTGCTGTCTTGTGTTACTGCAGGAAATTCCAAGAAACAAGGACCTTCCCTGTGGATCAGAAAAGAAACACAAGGCTTGTGGAGCTGTGAAGGGAAGATCTTCTACTAAGATTGTGTATGCTTCTTTGAACCCCAGACCCTGTGTGTGGTTTTGTTATTGCTTTTATTGGTGAGATGACATTTTTATATACAGAAAACGGACAGGAAGGTTTCTCAAGTACTTCTCTTAACCATGTTATTGTCACCCATGCGGCATCTTTGTTGTTTCAGTAACCATATAGTTGACTATAGAAAAGAAACAAAGCACAGCTAGAAAGGACATGCGGAGTCTCTGCCATCGAGTGGATCTGATGATGGGCTACCTGAATGGTGCTCTTAACTTGTATATGAATACGACCTTGATTTTTATGCGACTGCAACTAGGTAACAGTTTACATAATTAATTTTACAACTTATTTGACATTTTTTTCACAACTGTACTTCTTATTTTATGCTTATGAATTAGGGCATTTGCCCTAACGGGATTCAGTTTGGTGACAATGGGAGGGAAACTGAACCCGTAAAACTTGCACACTTTTAGCTGGGCTTGCTTTTGATATGCAAATTTCCTGATAAGCTGACCATCAATTTAGTTTTCCTTGGTGCAGGTCTCCTGGACCTACCAATTGATGCCCCCCCTCGGCTACACAGAAATCTTTGGGCAGTTTGAGCCTGGACACTAGTAAAGAAGGGTTGTAACTATGAAAGAGCTACCGGAGAAAAAGAACGTACAAAGATTATGGTTCCCTAGACTTTTTGTACACAAATTCCTCTTTGGAAAATTAAAATTATACAGTTTAAAAAGAATACAAAGAAAAAAGGAAAAGGATTTAGGAGCTACAAATTTTCGTTTCTCCGAACATCAAGACATCGATCATCATGTTAAAGAAGAAAAAAATATATTTTTTTAGGGTAAATTACAACGACTCCATCATGAGGTTTTATAAAAATTAGTAATAACTCAAAAGTTAAAAACATTACAGAACCTCCTTTTTATATCCAAAACGTTCGAATAATTAAAATATATCAAGAGAATTATGTAATATTTACTTAAACTTAAAAGGAATGTTTTTTTTTGTAAGATATTTATATTCTTTTGGTTATAATGTTTATGTAATTTAACCTTTTTTTTTCTTTATGGACCCACTCTAGGCGTGATGGCCTAATCTTTTATATATAGAAAATAAATCATCTAGTTTCAAGGTAATTAAGATTCCTAGCGAGTTGTTTTTAAAAATTTTAGGTAATGAAATAGTTATATTAAAAGAAAAATAAAAATTATTCTAAAATATTCTATTTAAAGTAATTTTTTACTTGTTTGTTTTTAATAATAAAATATATCTATTATGTATGCATGCTAAGATTTTATGAAACTATTCAAAATTCGAACAAAAATTTGACACTCTGAGCCTGGTAACAAATCTCACTTTTTATTTTTTGAATACAGGTATTGAACTCAAGAGGATGATTAAGGTTAAATGGATTTTAACTTATTTTCTCTTGTTATATTCAAATTGGACCTGAAAACCACCTATTGCTTTCAAAAAGATTATGTAGGATCACATTAATTCATTCTAAATTTTATATATTATGTCAAAGGTAAGAACATGAAAATATAATCACGAATGTAGAATTAATTCATTCACCCTTAATGCGACATCTAATTAGAGTTTATAATTTTTAGACCAATTTTAAGTTATAAGAAAAATACAAATCAACAAAGAAAAAGAAGCAAGGATGCAAAAATACATACTTTGATATTGATATTTACATACAGGAACTCATTTTACCCTTTGTCGTAACCCATATATATATATATATATCAATAAGTGGAACGCATTAGCTTTCCGCTCTCAGGTTGGGTAGTAAAGGTCGGAGAAGGGCAATCACTCATTCTTAAAACCAGCATTCTTAAGACCAAAAGGTGGGGCGGAGGGGGGGGGAAGTTCCCCGCTCCTGGGTTTCCTGTAGCTGGATCCTCCGGAACCACAAGAATCCTTAGTTAGAATGGGATTCCAACTCAGCACCTTTTGAGGTTTTGAGAAGAGTTGCTCTTTGGAAAGCACAATATGATGAAAGTTGTAAGCTGTGTTCAGGGGGGGTTATTGTCTATCGTCGGCCTCTATGGTAGAATCAGTCGAGGGCCCGAGAGGCATTGGTTTACCCTGTGGTGGATGTCAGCGATTCGAGTCCGCTTATCTCCAACTCGTTAGCTTAATGGGTACAAAGCTATACGATAGCACCTAATTTTTTTGATTCGGCAATTCGATCTATGATTTATCATTCATGGACGTTGATAAGATCCTTCCATTTAGCAGCACCTTAGGATGGCATAGCCTTAAAGTTAAGGGCGAGGTTATATATATATATATATAACCAAAAAGGAAAAAAAATTCAATCAAGGAAAAGTAAATAATATATATATTTCAAGAAAAACAATTTAAAAAAGAAAATAAGAGAATTGAAGAAATTAAAAATACAATTAGGAATAAAATTGAGAGAAAATGGTTGAAATTAACTAAATAATTTGAAATAAAAAATCCAAAGACTCAATTGGAATAGGTGACAAAATGTAGGGACTATTTTAAATGCAATCATGAGGGACATAATTGAGAAGAAATATTGAGAAAGGATTGAAATTGATCAAAATAAAAAGAATCTAAGGACCCAATTAAAAAAGATAGGAAAACTGAGGGAACTTAAAAAAAAACAAATCCCCTTTATTTTAAAAAGATGTTTAAAACAAATACTTAATGAAATGGTGTGTTTTAGATAAGTGAAACGATATCATTTCATGCTTCAAAACAAAAGAAAATTGAAATGCACAAAAACGAATGGTGCATGGGACAAACATTCCCCTTCTTCTTCCCTAAGCGTTTACAAATTAGATTTTTTTTTCTTTTGTTTTTCATGGTTCTTGTCCATACTTTGCCTATTTTTTCTCTTTCCCTCTCCTCACAAATACATACACTACATTCTTAGCTAAAAAATACATGTTTTGACCCGCTAAAGCCTTTGCAAAGCTGATGTAAAGAGGCCAACACAAACATGCTTGGCTAAAGTTTACAACCATGGTAGAGCATTGAGATTAACCCAAGAGAACCAATGACCACAATCATTCCACAAAGAAAGGTTCCAGAAGATTTATCCTTGCTTATAAATCGGGAGGCAAAGCAAGAAATAAAGGGAGCCAAGCTAGAGATAAAAAAAATATCAAGATAGAGAGGGAGAAGAAAAAGGGAGTTTAAGCTAAGAGAAATGAGCTAGAAGGTGAGAGAGGATAAGGGAAAATGGGAAAAGAAAATAAAATGATGAAAAAAAGGGAAAAAAACCAAAATCCAAAAAACTTGAAAAAATTGAAAAAAATAGAAAGAAATAAGTTTTGGGTTGAAAATGGAAGTGGGGAGAGAAAACCATGCCAAAAATCACACTACCATCTTTGCCACCATAGCAGCTACTCCCTCTTGGGAATTAGCTCCAAGGTGGTTTTGCAGTGTTTTTACTTTTCACAAATGAAAATAATGCACATTACACTATTCATGCAATGATCACTATTCATCCATGTATTTTTATTTTATTTTATTTTTTCACTTTGCAATCATGTTAAGTTTGTTTTGTAAAACTGTGTTATTACTTTTTTATGTATGCACATGCATGTAAAAATTCATTTTTGAAAGCAGGTTATTATTCACCCATGAGTTATTTTATTTTATTTTACTTTTATTTGCTTCGTGTTAATGTTATTTACATTTTTTTAAACTACGCTTTTGCATTTTTTTTTTATGTATGTATGTGTGTGTGTGTAAATAATTTTTTTTTTAAAGAACAAAAACAACATCCATAAGCTTTTATCAAGTTTGTGTCATGTTTTTGTTTAAGCTTGAGTTTTAATAGTTAAGTCAACATGTCTTCTAGTTTTCAGGAATTGTTGTATGCCTAAAGTGACATTTTTAACCTTGAAATGAGTTCAATAATGAGTTGATGCGTTTTCATTAAGTTAGCGCCATGCTTTGAGTTGTATTTTAATGGTTTGGTCAACGTGTCTTTTAGCTTTAGGGACCAATATAGATATAAGATGATAATTTATTTTTTTAAAAAGAGGTTAATAATATGTCTACGATTCTCCTCTGAGTAGGGGTTGACGTGGGAAGAGTGTAGTATCCTTTTTATTTTTTTTGTAAAAAAATAAATAATAATGATAGAATGGTTAAGAAATACTTATAAGTAATTAACAAGAAAAAAATCATTGAGTTGCGAGACTCCTGTTTAAAGGTTGAGCTCTAACTCGACTAACACCCATAAAAATTAAATGACTTATAAATAAGCTTAGAAAATAATTTGGACAATTAATGACATTGCACCGGACATTGGAACGACCACTCTTCTTTTTCTAAGTTTTTTTATAAGAGAGACAAAAAAGGTCTGAAAAGGAAATGAGATGTGAAGGAATTATCATATATTATTATGATCATTAGAAACCCTAACTAATGTTTTAGAATCCTAGGTAATTGGTTAGTTGTGCTAAAAGAAAGATGTTATCATCCTAAAACATCCTACCTAAGGTAATCTACATTGTTATTTATCTTCTATTCCTAATAGGTTTGTTGTGTCTAATGTGCCAATTGTTTATTTACATGGTCATCTATTGTAAAAAAAAAAAAAATAGGTATACTATAACAAGTTCGATCCTAGATATAAAAGGTAAATAGTTGAGTCAAAGCTTATCCTTTCTAAGATATGTTCACCTTTAGGTTATACATTTATCTTTTTATATATTTTGATGATAACAATAAAATGAGAATTGAAATAAAAATATGATTGGTTGAGAATAAGTGTTAATCATGTTTTATACAAAGATAATATCAATAAGCATGAAGGATTTTATAAAGAAATCAATCAAGAAGTCTAAGAAGAAAGCAAAATGAAGAATTAGAATTTAAATGTTCATTTTAGTATTTTATGTAAATCTCTATATCTTATCTTGATAGCATAATTAAAATGAACTCACACACTTCACTATGCATACATTTAAAATGATTGATGAAAAAGTTGATAGAGTATTCTAAGAATTCACTAAAGTTAAATATGTCAAGACTGAAATTCTGCATGAATCGGTTGAACATTTGATATGACAAAATGAATCAATTGGCCACTTATTCATCAATGATGAACACCTTGGAATTTTACAAAAACCAGCCAACCAATCAGTATGACTAATCTGAACTTATTGATCATTTCAGTTGTCAATGAGAATGTAATGACTATAAACAACTATTTTTTTTCTAAAAACATACATATAGCTCACCTTATTGTAAAATTAGTGAGAGGTTCTAAATATACATCATTCATAAGCTATTCTAAGTGAAAAAATACTACAAAATCATCAATCATTTATTATATTCTCAAATTGGTTCAATCAAACCTTCATAATCCAGCATAAAAGTATACGTTCTCATTCTCAATGCACTTAAACATTTTCTAATCCAATAAGTGATATCTTGTGAGATATTGAGATTCTAGAAGTTTTAGTTGTAATATCCACTCTATTAAAAGAGAAAATTATGATAAAAAAATCACACTTGTAAAATTTTAAGAGTTAGGGAAAAATTCTAAATTTTGGTGATTTATTTTTATTATGAGAAAAATCTTGAATAGAAAATATTTTCATGTGGTATAAAATCTTAGTGTGGATTCATAAAGAAGTTATTTTACTTTAAAGCCTGGACAAGTTAAAGAATACAATACTTATGTACGATTTGGTACTTGAGGTGTGGATGTAAGCTTATCAAACCACGTTAAAAATGAATATGAAAATTCTCATCCTTATATCTTTACTTTAAGCACTTTAATTATATTATTGGTTATTGTGTTTATTTTAATTAATTTGTATTATTTGTTAATATTAGTGATACACCTAATTCGGGGCCTCTTAGGTGTTATAGTTGCCTTAATTTTAAAATGACAAGGTACACATCATGTTACTGATGCTAGAATAATGACCGAAGAAGGTTCATTTATTTTTAAAACAATTAATAAATTGACTTGTCTAACAGAAAAACTAGTTATTCCTAATCGAGGCCCACAAACCATGACAATCTTTTCAGGTAAAGTTAGTAAATAATTGAATAAGCCTATGTGGGGCTCAGTTGGCTTATCATTAAAACCTAAAAGTGGTGGTTTTAAACATATATTTATGGAACCAAGGTCTATGGACAATGACCACTGAGGTTTAATTTGTCTTATGGTGAACGAATTTATTATTCATCTATTTAAAATAATGATTTAAAGGCATTTAGAATTTGATGTCCCTTATTAGACAAAAATAAAATACATAGCAATCTATGAAGGTTTATTTATTCTAAATAAAGGATCACTCGTATTTTACTGAATGAATTTTTGTACTTTAGTCCCAGATATCCAAATAGCGACCATTGACGATTTATTTACTTGAAGGTAGGATCTAGATGTATCTAAACGTTGATATCCCTTAACAACCCATTAAGGTTCATTTATCCTAAAGCATATTAGTGATTTTACATGCATATTACCCCATCAATACATGTACTTAACCATTTATGAAGTCTAATGTATGTATATGTATTATTGATGGACAATTATCAAGACCAAAGTATTTACGATTATAACTAGTATTATCATAAGCAAACAAACAACATGATAACTCATATATTTTTACTTTGAAAAGAAGGTTTCACTTTTGAAAAAAAACTGAAGTTTTTTTTTTGTTAAAAAGGATGTGTTACATCCAATCAATACCTAAAATTAATAATCTATGATAGTTTATTTACTTAAGGTATCGTTAGTGGGTAATAACATAAAAGTTTGTGCTTTTTATTTGGAAATAGGAAAACCTTGATTTTAAAACAGAAATGTTTTATGAAATATTTTGGAATGTTGACCTTTGCTAATTAAAGCCTTTTAAAATGGACTGAAAACCTTGTGTGATAGAGCTCGTACACACAAGATCCATCATGGATATAAACATATATGCATATATGGATGCTACTCATCTATCACTTTAATCCCAAAAAACAATGCAAATACATTAATGTTTAAACAAAAATAAAAGGATGCTTCAGTGTCAAAGATGATGACTAAATGACTAAGAACATGAAATGAATCAAGATGATAAATTAAGGGATTCGATTAACATCATTCAACACAAATATCAATATGATAAAAATTATTCAATCCTAAAGTCTCATCACAATATACATCAGAATTAACAATAAACCAACATAATTATTCAAAAGATATTTGGGGTTTAAAATGGACCTTCTAGATGGCAAATATTGATAAGAAAAGGTTGAAACAATGACAAGATAAGAGGAAGCGGTGGCAGTGCATGCAAGCCATGCTTAGAAGAGGTTGTCATGGTTGACATATTATTTCATGCTCCATAAGAAGCTAATTAGCACATGGACTAGCTTGCAGGATGTGCAACTTCATCCTCTTTGTTCATGTGCCAGCGATGTCGACCATTATTGTATATGGAGAGAAATTAGAGCTGATAATGTTTTGATTATGAAATTTCTCTCTCTACTATTTCTCTTGAATCTGATACAAGTATTGTTGGGTTACATATATGGATTAAGTGGTTGTGTAATACTTAATAATAGTTGAGAATTACAAAATGGTCGTACAAATGGTTGTAAACACTTTTTTTTTGGAAAGTTTATTGGAAAAGAAGGGTAAAAAAATTATGTTATGATAAATGACATACTTAAAAAAAAACAATTAGGAAAGGTAAATTTACCTTGGAAAGGATGTAATAAGAATAATTTTTATCTTCTCGTAAACATAACACACCCTTTACTCAAATTTTTAAAACCAATGTATATTCTTAATCTCCTTGAAGAACTAAGTGATGACTCCATTTTCTATATTTTCTTTTAATTTTAAAGGTTCATATTCATGTCGAGTTTGATACCCTTAACATCACATCCAAGGAAAAACCTATTTAGGACTTATAATTTCTAGGCCGATTTTCAGTTACAACAAAACACAAAACATTGAAAACTAGAAATATAAAATATACATAATATCAATATATACAATACAAAATCAATTATCCTTAATACAATATCCGAGAAGAAATCTAAATATGATGATTTACGGTTCTTGGACCAATTTTAGACTATGAGAAATATAAATTAATCAACATGTCAAATAAAAATGACAAAAACAAACTTATATATCAATCAAACCAAACAAGATTCATCACAATTCAAAAACTAACAACACGTTAAAAATTATTCAAAATAAACAATTTAATTCAAAAATAACCTTTGAGAGCTACGAGCATCAGCAATTGTTGGAAATAGTCCGTCAACCTCGACCCATGTACTCCATGACTATACTTGCATAAACAAACAGAAAAACAAGATGATTCCATGGGGGAAAGAGATTATGAGCGTTATTGGGCTCATTGGAGTATTTTGGCTCGGTTTTTGTACTGAGAGGAAGGCTGAAATTTGTGTTAATTTGGGGTTTGGTAATGAAAGATGAGGTTGGCCTGGCAGTGACGTGGAGATGTTGGGTTTCCAAAGAATATGATGGTTTAGTGTTTGCTGCTGTCGTAGGTTTATCTGGTTTCGTGAGGGGGATAAGACAGTGTGTGGTTAATGCTGAGGAAGAGACTAGACTGTCGTGAGAAGTTTTTAAAATATGAGGTGATGTTTTTGGTGGTGGTTTATCGGTCGGAGAGTGGAAAAAGGATACAATGACTATTGTGATTTTTTGTTTTGAATGAGATTTTTTTTCCGACTGGGAGAGAGTGTTATTGCTTTTTTATGATGTCTTGTCTAGGGTTAGATAATCCGTCTTTCTCCAGGGTTTTTTTTATTCCTATTTATATTGTTGAGGTCTTTGTTGAAATAGAAAAATTGAAAAAATAATATTGGGATATTTTATATTATTTTCTTCTTGAATATGAATTTTTAATTAGAAAATTTTATGATCAAAGATTAATTTAATTTTCCTTTTCTTAACTATGTAGAATCTCTTCATGTATTTTTTTTAATTTTGTTTGATTCCTTATTTATTTTTCTTTTCCTCATTTCTGTAATTTTCCTTTATATTATTTGATCCCATTATCTTAGTCCTCTTTTCTTCTTAAGTCATCATTTTACTCCCTAATCGTTTTATATTTCTTTTTCTTCTATCTTCTTTTTTTATTATTATAAGAACTTACATGAAATAAGATAAAATAAAATAAAATGTTAAAAATCATCAAATGACCATAAATTGAATAAATTATACCAAAAGAAATGTGTTTTAGGAATTTAAAATTATTTTAAAAAGAGAGGTAAAAAATAGATTATGACAACCTCAAAATAGTATAGAGCTGGACTATATTATATTTAATTAGGCAATAAATGAGATTGGGTGAATGAAGTTTATATATGTTGTAAGAATTATTTTGTCCATGAAAATATTTAACAATTAATTTTAGTCTTTATATTTCACTTTTAAGGCATTTTAGTCCATGTTTAGATTTTCAATCCTCTAATTTCTCATTATGTTCATGAATTTAGTCCCTAAATAAGAATTTTTCAGCAATTAAATTCCAATATGTAATTTTCTTAATAAAATATAAGTAAACTTTTGTCAACCAAATTAAAAAATAAATGAATGATAAATAGATAATGGATAATATAGAATTGGATATATAAGTTTGTTTCACCCCGTACGGTTGTATACAAATTTTATCTTTGGGATAACTTCGGACCATATAGAGATTAATTACAACTTGTCTTAGTTAATGTATGCACCAAACTTTATATATAACTTGTCATGTCTTTTCCAATGTATGTGTGAAACATTACTCAACTTATGGTGTCCAATCCAACATACCAAACGCATATTAAATTAATACCTTAATAATGTTGGGTTTGACATGGAGTATATGATGGATTGGACATGTATAAGATTGAATCAATGCTTGGTTCATAACAACGAAGACAACCTCCAATCTTGTATGTGTTTTTGAGGAAAAAAAATTGTGAATTTCTTGTCCTTGCTATGTAGAACATCTAACAACGAAGGTAAACCATGAACATGCTTTTTTTTTTTTTTCAAATGGGTCGGCCCTGAAACAAGGCCAATGCTTTTTTTAATAAATGTTCTCCTCTATTGAATTTCTTATTTTGATTATTCTACCATTTCATATGAACCTACATGTACAAAAGTTATTATATGTTATTTTTTTCAATTCAAACTATTATAAATTCTTCAAAAAAATAGTATTTAAAATGTAAAAACAACATGCATTATGTAGCGAAATAGAAAAATATGTTTCCGTATTATATTCTAAACTTTATATATAAAGATAAATCAAGGATGAATATTATATACAAATTTCACTTTAAAGTATAATTCTTTTTTAATTGAGTGGAAGAAATTTAATCATTTAAAAATAAGGGTTTCTTATGAATATTTTACATTTTAGGGGCTTTTCTAGGTTTTTTTTTATAAAAAAATTAATGTTCTTTCAGTGGTTAAAGGGCACTGTCATCCAAAAGATGATAAAAGACATGGAATAAAATATAGACATGTAAAGGTATATGAAAATAAGGATAGATTTATCAATAAACACTAAAAATTGTTAATGATAGTATAAAGAAACAAAATGTCTAAACCACATGCCAAACATTATACACGCAGTAAAGATATTACAAAAGATAGGTCAAATATTTTCTCGTAATTTGTTCTGTATGGTCTCCCATCACCAAACAGGCCATACAAAAACGAAACTAGCATACATGTCTTATCCCCGTTACCAAATACAAAGACACAGAATCTAACTCTGAACTCTGTCTCATCTCTACTATATCATCCCTAACGTTCTGTCTCAAACCAAACCCTACCTGGATGCTCTTCCTAATGATGACCAATAGTCCGAGTGTGTGCCCACAGGAGCACTAGTCACAAGCCAGGGAAGTGTGTCCTAGGAGTCCGAATGGTGTCCCTTTCCTATTTCATCATATACAATGTTTCATTCATGACGGTAATGCTCCCTACACTTTTGGGCTGGAAAGGATGGAGGAGCCCTTAAACCTTGTTCTCTCCAGACGTGGGATCGATGTTACCGTTAACCTACTACCCCTGCTTTGTTTACTGCTTCTTCAATATTTTATTTTATTTCTGTGGTTTATATCACTCTTTGCCATTATGATTATATGCTGCTGTCCCATATACATGTAATCCGTGAACAATGACAACTTTTTCTGTTTTTTTTTTCAACTTATACTCGAGCATTGTCTTGGACTTCACATGAAATTATCACTTGCCGACCAAATCCATTCAATTTTCAAGGGACATTCTTGGTGAAATCTTAACGACAGTAAGGGATGATTCGTGAGGTTAATGAATAGGAGCCGTGTACAATGTGTCCAACTTCAGTGGTACATAGGTCCCTTGAGCCGGGCCCTTTTGACGAGATAGGAAGCAACATCCTTCATCTGTCGTTGTTACTCATCTTGCACATTGAAGTGGAGTTTCACATGGCCTTGTGCTCGTTCTTGTGTAGAATTCAAGTGCCAACAGATTTGGCACTTGCAATAGTGAAATGGGTCCTTTTTGTTTTTTAATTTTTTTTTAGCAAACATTATACCAATGGTTGTAAATTTGGAAGATGACTGCTATCATCACTTTATCAACCAATTGGTCAATTCATGTCTCTATAGACATAACAATGTCCTCATCTCTTCCCCACTCAACCAAACTATTTCTGTAGTCTTTTCATTATCTTCGAAAATCAATCATTTTAATAGATTCAATTAATAGTTCTTCAATCAAATCACCATTCCGTATTATTTTGGAATACTTTAATTATCAATATTATTAGATATGTGTTTTGTTTTACTTTAAAGAGTATAACTCAACTCATCAGACTTTAAATTTATTTTTTAAAGGACACAAATTCGAGTTTCACAAGTCTCAAGTCCACTAGAGATTTACATGATCGTTAACTTCAAGGTCCATGGAATTAGTTAAGGTACTATAAAAACATTTTCATGAAATTTTTTTTCTAATAATACGAAATATATATGGATATTACAAGGTTGACTATTGATAATTTATTTCATACAAGTCATAAGAACAATTAATCTAGAAAGAGTTTTCTATATGTTTACTTTTAGGGGGATCAATCCTTACAGCTTGGAAAAATTATCAAAATCAAGGATGCTTTTGAAACATTAGAAGGATGGCCTTCGCTGGCTTCGATCCTTCATTGTTCGTGACCTTACATCATAGTATCCTGCATCTACTAATACATGTCACGAACAACTTTAAATTTCTACATCAATATTCCGAAATTTAATTGAAAGCAGATTGTAGGGGCTGATAGAACCAATAAATATGAGTTAGTACTTGCATTGAATTTCTTCTACTTTTTTTTTCCCACTGTTGAATCATGTAGAAATTAAGAGGATCTACTCTTTTTGTACAATTTGCTTTCGAAGTTGAATTAAATGGGCTTGTATACAGGCTGGTCCATAACTCATTCTTTAAGCTAGACCTCATCCTATTACCAGGACGAATCTTATCTTGTTTCTTTGATCAGTCCCTTGTATAGGAAGGTACCAGATGTCAAACTGTGATTAGCTGCGGGGCAAATTGTTTTTTTTATATAAAAATAATATTTATGTATTACAGGCACGCTTTAAAGAAAAAAAATATGTAACTTGGATTATATCCTATAACAATAGATAGAATAAATAAAATAAAATGATTATGATAATTTAGGAAAAAATATTTAGACAAACAATGTAACTTAGTTTCTGGCCGGTTAATACAAAAGGATAGAATTAGATAAAAAATAATAAAAAAAGATCCGAGTCAACGTGAGTTATAATAACAAACTTATAACTTGATTAATGAGGACCAAACAAACCTGGTTATCCCAAGTTACCTGGAAGCCAAATTATGAGATCGAGATAATTTGATAGGAAAAAAATGAAGAAAATAAAAAATCCTATTTTAAAAGAAAAAACAGTCTAATGATGAAAGCTAGAAAGAAAATAAATGAAAAAAACGATGTTAATCCATGTTAACTTTTCAAACTCGTGACCCAGGTTGTTAGACTGGATGCACCTTATAAAAAAAAAATCATGAAACCCAATTCCCAACTAATAAAATATTAGATGATGAAACTAGAAAAATAATTTAAATTATACAAAGAGTCCAAAATAAAAAAAATAAGGATCAAAATTGAAATTATATATATATATATATATATATATATATATATATATATATATATATTTGGTTGAATGGTAAAATTAAAAGAAAAATCAATTTAACAAAAAAAAACAACCAAAAGAATGAGGATTAAAATTGAAATAAAAAATAAAAATAATTTTTTTATTGAAGGGTAAAGTTGAAAAGAAAAATCATTTTAACAAAAGGACAAAAAAAAAGAGAAAGTCAAAAGAATGAGTGCCAAATTAAAAAAAAACATATCACAAACTAGAGGATTGAATAATAAAATTGAAAATAAATTAAAATTTTATAAAATGGTTAAGAAAAAATATTTGAAATCAAGAGAAGGACCACATCTCAATAAATAAGAGTACAATTCTTAAATTTTAAATGGTAAACAAGATTTTTGAGAGGAAAAGAGAGAAAAATAAGAGGAGAAGAAGAAACAATTGGCGTTGCACTGCCACTCCCACACCGCTACATGCTATCTTGAAAGGAAGAGGAATCCATGCAGATTCTAATTAAATGGCAGAAGCTATTTTTGACCGTTGTAAGCTGCTGCATGCACTGCTTAAACATAATGGGTGGCTTATTCGTTGACGTGTTCAACACACGCGTCAACCGCTTTTATTTTTTTAATTCCTTTTTATACTTATAAAAATATCAAATTGCTTCCAAGACCACATGATAATCACATGAAAAAAAGTTGAAAGTGTAAATAAGTTTTTATTTTATTTTAAAAGTAATAGAGTCATTTTACTATGATGTGAAAAATAAAATATAAAAAAGTCTCTAGATTCAAGTTAAATAATTTCTTGCTTTTTTAAAAAAAAAAAGTCATTTTACTTTTCTCACGTACATTAGGTTTTTGTTAATACGTTAATTTATATCCGATATACTATGTAGAAATTTCTACTGTAGACACAAAAAAAAAAGAAGTACTTATTACTTAGACTAAATTCAGAACTCCAATTACATGATACTTTTTATGCAGATTTTCAATACCTTAGGCTTCCTAAAATTCCAAACAAATATATTTTACTCGCTCTCTGTTTTTTTTTTTTTTTGCAATTACCTATGTGGGTAAATCTGCTAGCCAAAGTATAATAGCAGTACGCCAAATTTTAAACTTTTGTAAGATGCTACACCTCATTTATATATATTAGATATAAAGCCTGCGCCTCTCAATAAACTATATTATTTTTATAAAGCATAATTGTTTTTTCCATGGAAAAAAGCTCGGATACTGCACCCTCTTGAGAACATGTAATGCTTAATTGATCTATCAATTGTTCTAGTACTTGGGTGAACCAAGGAAGGAAAAAGATGTCAAATAAGGCTGCATCCTCTGAGCCAACCTGAGAGAAAAGCTGAGGAAAGTCCACATGCTTTGCACAGAATAGTTCAGTGCATTCATTGATCTCATGATTTCATGTGAACCAGTCACTGTCATCAACACAAAGCTTACGAGTAGGGCATTGCACTAGGCACGAACCTATTTTTTATTATTATTAATATAATATTTAATTATTTACATATATTTTAATTAATTTTACAAGTTTTAAAATTAATAATATATAAATACTCAGTGGTTTTAAAATTTATAAAGCTCAAACTTTATAAATTTTAAAAAATAAACCTGGAGTATGATCGAGCTACACCTTTCAAAGTTGTTGGCACAAATCAATTTCTTAATAGAAAGAAAGGAGACTAGCCCAAGTGCACTGAAAGTAATGTGTACCCATAAATTACTATATATGTCCCTTAATTGCATATTGGTCACATGCCTCTCATCAAGTCTACCAACCCTAGCTATTCTTCACCAAGAAGGGCCGCGGAAGTCTCTATGCTATCCTTCCATGCATGAACAAGATGTAGAGAGATCTGCCAACATAAAGAAAACAGTAATATTCTTGTTTTCTAATTGATGGCAGCGTTATCTTGGCAGAAAACTTTAGCTAATGGGAGCAATATATAGTGATAAAAAAATACCACTGCTGAATTATGTGCTAATTGTTAAAATATAATTGAAGAAATCAAAGCAAGTAAGGAATCTATATATATATAAAATTCGAATGACGGGCAAGAAATCAAAAGAGAAAAGCCAATAGAAAACAAGGAGCTAGGTAAAAAATGGACAACCAAGCATACATAACAATAAGCTTATGAGTTTATTATACAAAATGGACTCCCTTTTGTTTTATTAAAATAATATTCAAGTTTATGAAACACTAATTAATATAGATTTTTTTAAAAAAGAAATGTATGATTTATTTTATCTTAATGGGTAATGGCAGTAGAAAAGATTACGGCCACTTAAGGAGGAGAAAAGGTATTTTTTATATTAGTTACCAATGTGCCTTATTTTTTATTTTTAGTTGTTTATTATATATTAATTTGCGGAATAATAACCAAGATATTCTGATTTTTTATTATAAGAATTACAAATTGTGAGGGTGTAATTTTGACTTATGAGAGCTATTTTATGATTCTTTGTTTTCGTTCTTAATATTTTGACTGCATTTAATTTTTGGGTTGCTGGGATGTGGTTTTGTGCCGGTTTGAATTTTAATTACTAGAAAGTTGAATATTATACTTCATTATTTTTTTCAAGCTTTTAATTTAGTTTTGTCAAAATTATTACGAGTAGCAGAAGTTTGTTCCCCCGCTGAAGTTTTGTTGTGCCATTAGCTAAATATGTTTGCAAAAACATTATTTTTATTTGGACCCATTTTCAATTCTAAATTAGTTTCTTTTTTTACATATATATTTTTTACGGTTTTTTTTATAAATTTCATTTGGGTTCTTTTACATAGTGTCATAAAATCATCTCAACCTAATAACTTAAATTATTAGATGAAATCTCAAGATATAATTTATATTATTCTTTAATATATAAAAAAGTTTATTGTCAATATTTTATTTTTCACGCTACTTTAATTACTCATATATTATTGAATTAGATGTATTTCTAAAAGATTGAGTATTTTTCGAGCCTACCTACTTCTTTTTATACTGCCACATTGTCATGGTAGCTATTAATTGACTCTCTTTTTTTCTCTTTTTTTATCTCCTCCTCGCATAAGTTTTGCTATGAAAACTTCAACAAGTCAGTTGTTATGATATTCAACAACTACTTTCATGGAATCTCTGAAAAGAAAATGCAATAGGATGGCTATTAAAGGATTAATGTGACAGCTTAATCCAGCTTTCCACTGAACAAACAAGTTGGAAAAGTTTTGTTTGAAGTCATAAGTGTCGATGATATCTTTTAATAACATATGAAGAAAATGGTTTTGCCCTCGTAATGTCTAAGAGGCCATGACTGGATACTTTCCATGTATTTTATCAGGTAGCATTCAATCTATTTAATTTCACCTAGAAATCTTGACTCTTTGCTATGCTTTCTTCAATGTCAAGCAGTACTAACCATCGTATGCCTTGCGCGCATGCTATTTCATATACCTTTTTTTCATATGAAGTAACACTTCTGCAAAAGGTCCTCTGTATTGGAGGATTGCTTTCATAAATATGGCTCTCAAATCTTAAATAGATTGTCATGAAGAATGGTCTAACATGGGTTTTGAAAACCGATATTTTAGAAATGTCTTTCCTGGATTGAAAATAAGTGAAAACATATGTACTTTAATTCTCTTGAGATACCCCAGAGGTAAGCTCTATTATAACCCCCCAAAAAGAAAAAGAAAAAAACTCTAATGGGTGCTCTTTGAAAAACTAAAACTTGGACAATAGTGCCTTTATTAGAGGAGAAAAAGATAGTAGGATTCATTTGGATTTAAGAGGTACAGGGTCAAATTGATAGCTAAAAAGTATACTCAGATATATTGGGCTAGACTATTAGGAGCTAGTTGCAAAGCTAAACATGTTGAGATTCCTCTTGTCCCCTGCAATAAACTTAGATTGACTATTCTAGTAATTTGATGTGAAGAAAGCATTTTTTCATGATGACCTTAAGAGGACATCTAAATGGAGGTCCTACAGAAGGTACATAAAAAAATTATATTGTTTGAAACAGTTACCAAGTCCCTGGTTTAGATGATTTAGCCAGACTATAAGAAATATAGGTTTCAACAGAGAAATCCAATCATATATTATTTATAAAGTATCAACAGGACAAAATAACTGTATTGATAATATATGTTGATAACATGATCATCACTAGAAAATAACCTTAGAAGAGATATTGAAACTTCATAAATAGTTAGTAGTTGAATATGAGATAAGGATTTTGGGAGGACTAAAGTACTTCCTGGGAATTAAGGTTACATAATCAAAACATGATATATTTTTTTTCTAAATAAAAGTACATCTTGGATTTATCATTAGAGGTGGGACTATTGAAAAGCAAACCTATAAAGACATCAATCATCTAAAATCATAACCTTGAAGAGTACCTGAATCAAATACTAACAAATAAATAGAGTTACGAGAGCCTGGTAAGAAAACTTATCGACATCTAGCATACCCGATCAGATATTATATATGCGGTAATGTGGCAAGTCAATTCATGCACTATCTAAGTACATAACATAGGAATGTGGTGACTCGAATACTACGATACTTGAAATCTTCTCTAGTAAAGGGAATTAAGTTTTCAAGAAATAACCACTTAAGATTTATAAGTTATACAAATGCAGATTGAGCTAGTAACATCTCAGACAAGAAATCTACTTCAAAATATTTTACTTTTGTTAGTGAAAACCTTGTAATGGAGGAGTAAGAAGCAACAAATTATGACATTATCTTGGATTGCCAACTAACAGTAAAATAAAGTTGTTCTATGACTACAAGAGTGCTATTGTAATTGTTAGAGAATACTATAAATCATATCTTGGAATCTCACTTAATAGTTTAAGTTATTGGGTTGAGATGGTTCTTTAACATGGTATCAGAGCCTTGATGACCAAGTGGTCACGAGTTCGAATCTCACCATCCATATTTATTTAATAAAAAATTAAGTATAAAATAGTGTGCTTGAGAGAATATGTTAGATAATAATATAAATCATATCTGGAGACCTATAGTAATAATTCACAATTGTTAAAATAGACATAAATTTTATTAAATAAAACTTTACAGATATACTTGCACAAATATATATATATATATATATATATATATATATATATATATATATATATATATATATATATATATATATATATATATATGAGCATTTGTACAAAGTAAGTTGAGAAGAAAAACATAGTTTGTAACATATATGACTTCATGTTTTATTAGAAAGATTATTCTTTTTCAATAATTATTTTTAGTTTCTATACAAATTAAAAATGAATTTTTTGTTTTTTGTTTTTTTTTAACAACATGATGGGGTTTTGGCTTAGATCTATAAAGGTTTAATATTATCATATACTTTAATACATGATGTCAAAGTGCGCATGCTCAATCGATGTAAATCATGGTTGGGTAAGGGTTGATTGCTTGAAACATGATTTATTATTTAAACATGAACAATTGTTTTCTTCTCATATTAGTAACTTTTCATTGCCTTTAATATTTATAATGTTATTGTTATTGAGTTTTATTGTGGGTTAGCTAGTATTGCAATCATGTGATTATGCTAGCATGAGTTCAATTTAGAGCATAGCATTTGAAGGAAATATGCTCTCTTAAATCTTGGCTCTGATTCATACAAGTTGAGCGGTGCTTTTTGTAGGAAAAAAAAATAACATGGATCTTAGACAAGATTTTAGTTATATTTACTTTCAATATTGATATAACTTTTAATAAATTGAAGATAATGGGTTGGATGGAGCACAAGTATAGTGTTGGATGTTAAATTTAATAATAAAGTAACTGTTTGTGAGCTAATTGGATTTTTAAATGTTTTGAAGGTTGATGATTATTATAGAATAATATAAATCATATCTTAGAATCTTACCAAAAATTTTAAGCTTTTGGGTTGAGATGGTTCTTTGATATGGTATCAGAGTCTTGATGATCAAGTGGTCACAAGTTCGAATCTTACCACCCTCATTTATTTGATAAAACTCAAGCACAAGATAATGTAGGCCTGTGCAAGTTCCAAGTCTAAAAAACTTTCACTTGAGGGGGTGTATTAGAGAATAATATAAATTATATTTTGGAACCTTACCTAAAAGTTTAAACTTTTGGGTTGAGATGGTTTTTTTGACAATAATACATTAACATAAGATCAATTCTCAAGTTGCTAATTATATTTTCTTTTCCTCTCTCCATATCTATTTAGATTAGGCTCATTTTATAAAAAGAGTTTTTGAGAGGTAGATTTAGGTTGTGTTTATCAACAGTGAAGAGAAAGAATGATGGAGTAAATTGAAAGGATATAAAAAAAATGGATGTATGAGTTAACATTCATCTAGTGGGTTAGATAAGAAAAAACAATCATCAAATACCCAAATTGAAAGCATTGAAAATTACAAGAAGATATAAAAGATGAAAGAATAATGTGGCTTTCTACATGGTGAATCCGTGAGTTTGCTTGGTTGGACAGTTCAGATCATGTCTGATTTGATTCAATGGTCTATATGTAAATGATTTTAAACTAAATCTATGGTTGTGATTTGTTTGGGTTTTGATTCGGTTTTTAATGAATGGTTGAGATTTATTATGCATTTGGAATGAACGACTTTATTTCTTCATTTTTTTTCAATTCTCTAATATATATATATACACATACATTTTGATAAAGTTAAAATTAGTGTTAAACTATTTTGACAGTTCAAAACTAATTTTGACCATTGAAAAATATGGTTTTTACTCTAAAAAATATATTTTACTGCGAATTGAGGAAACGAGGAATGCAACTGATAAATCATTTTGATAATTTTTTACTTGGAAAATCTAGTTTGTTTGCAAAATGATGGTTTTAGCTAATTTTAACATGAAACTCGATTTTAATAGTAAAATGATGGATTTAATCTTGATAAACCAATTATAACACAACGGACCTGGTTTTAATTGTAATATGATAGGTTTGATCTTGATAAACCAATTCTGACCAGAAAAACTTGGTTTTGACTATCAAATAGTGATTTTGGTCATCTTTAACGGGAAACTCGATTTTTGACGTGATAACTCATTTTTTTCTTTGAAAATAAAATAAAATCTTTTTGCTATTTAGAAAACTGGTCTTCCCTTTACTCTATAAATGTTTGTTTTATTTCATCAGAACATAACATATGTGAAAATAATTAAGAGTTAAAAGATACATAGTTTTCTTCGTTAAATTACATTCAGGATTTTAATCTCTCAAAAAGCTTTCTAAGGATCAAGGTATGGATCTTGTAAATAATTTCTTGAAAGTGAAAATAATAAAGTTTTTAGATTATAGATATTATAATTTATATTTAAGTGTATTCTTTTTACAAGTTAAAGTATTAAAACACTTACAATAGTAGATATTTTGTCTCTCTTTACTTTATAGTGAGAAACTCTCTTAGTTTCTTCTATATATAATGTTATGACCTCTTCTCATAGCACTATCTAGTTAAGGGCTAGCCTCCTCCCATCCTTTACTCGTTGAAGGTGAGAAGTTTTCTATAATATACATAGTTTTTAAACCCAGCCCGATCCAAGGCTCAGGGTTCCGGGTTTTGACCAGATCTGCAGAATCAATTCTTATTTGAAAAAAAATTCAAAATGGAGTCATTTTAGTAAAAAAAAAAAAGTCAACGGGTTGCAACCGGGACCCGGGTCATGACTTTTCCTATTTTTTCATCAACTCGGCCTGGTTCCAGCCCCTAGTCGACCGGGTCCCGGGTCGACTCGCCGGGCCGGGCCGTGTTTCAAAACTATGATCATATATGTACTCATATAATCACATGTAATTGTTTTTAGAGTTTTTTTTTTATTAGATTGCTAATTAAAAACATCACCTCAAAGGAGTTTCATGGCTGAATCCATTTGGGTGGAGACTGTAAACTTTCCCTTCCTGGAGTTCTCGGCTAATTTGAGGTTGCTTGGCAACTCATTGTCGGGGTGGTGGATGATAGTGCATGACAATTTGCAGTAGAAGGTGAGGTGGACCTAGGAATGTTTTTTATTATTAACTTGATGTGTAGACCGCTTGTGCGCACCTCGACTAATCTTATAGACCATGAAGTTAATAACCATATAAGCCTACAGTGGTCCAAAGATTTGTGGGACTCAAACTGGTAACCTCTAGAGAACAAACTTAAAATCTAACCAGCTGAGTTGCCCTCCTTAAAATTATAGCTAGGATTTTTCAATATTGGACTTAGTGCCCTTGATTTTTTTAAATTAATCCAGGCAATTGGTTAAATACCCTTTTCATTTTCCAAACAAAATCACATACTATTAGCCCTCGGTTTATAAAAGCAACAATTGCAAAATATACTTCATCGGTTAAGTAAATCACCGTAGTAATTCAACAATAGAAAATCAAAGTGTAAAACTTTATGATGAATCTTAAATTTGCTAGAAAAAATTACGTTTAGTCTACCTATTTTTTTCCCTTTACCGTTCATTTAGTTTTTGTAATTTTAATTTTAATTTTAATCCAAACTTAATTTTTGTTAACATTTCAATTCTTAAATTTGATAGAAAAGAAAGAAAACCACTTGAAAATGATAAATAAGAGAGAAAATTATCGGTTCACCACAATCCAACAATAAAAATGGTTGATATTAGTATTAACGAGTTCTATTTAATAAGAGTAGTTTGATGATAGGGATTTTTTTTCCACAAATATACTTTAGATCATGTTCCATTTATATTTTTTTATTCGGTTGATTTTTATTTTTTAGTGATGTTGGAATGTTTTGGGGTTAGTAAATGATTTGTGAATATTTATATGGTGTTTTGAGAAGGTTTTAGATAAAATTGAGTTAAAAATTAGCGTTTTGAAGTTCAAAAAGTTAGAAAAACATAATTATGTATAAGATGTTACCTGTCACTATAGGTGACTCCTCGTCCATGTTTAGAGATAAAAGAAAAGGGATCAAACTTGAGAAAAAAACTTAGAAAAATTAGGCGTGAGCCCTGGCTTTTTAATTAAAGCCAAGCACCTGGGCCCTTTTTAAAAAGCCAAGCATGTTGGGCTATCTACTCGCCTTACTTGTTTTGGTTTTTTTCTTTAATTAATTTAAAATATTATAAATTATAAAATTAATTATAAATATATTTTAAATACTATTTTATTAAAAACCATTATATTCTTGTTTTGTTTTGGAATAAGATTATTGTAGTTGTCTTTTTTATAATATGAGCAAACTCTTTTTTTTTTACAGCCCATCATTATTTTTTAAAAAACAATTTATCAATTGCTTTTCAAATAGCAAATATTCTTACTATCATATAATTAATTACCAATTATTTTAGAAAAAACAATGTTATTAAGCCAACATGGTCCATGAACTAAGTCAAGTTGTAAGTTTGAAAGGTTAACTTGGATTGACTCTAATCAATGAATATATCACATTTTTTCTTGCAAATAGAAATATGGCTTGTGAAATTTTACAAATATTGATGGGATAAGATAGTTAATATGCTTTTGTTTTAAGGTTATTTTTTTCCATATATTTTAAAAAAACTAAGACTGGTATTAATTTTACCGTAGTGCAAGAGAGAGATCATTGTAGATTGTAATAGCGTTCCATAATTTTTTTTTCATTTTTTCTCCTTTGATAATTTATTTTGATAACTCATATTTTTATTTTTTAAAATTTAATCATTTAACATTGTGTTATTTAGGATTAGACTTGATGATTTATTTTCACTGCTTAGGTATAGGGATCCTATGGTGTTGAGGAAAAAAAATTTGTTGCTTAGTTTATGTACCCCAAAAATTCTAGCAATATATTTGAAAATTCACCATTTTTTTTTCAAAAATTTCGGCAGGGTTTCCCCTAATTTAGCCTATCCCAAGTTATCGACAAAATCAACATCAGTCCCTAATAAACCATTTTCACATTTCAATGTTCTTATTATACTCCAACATATCTCAATCAACAATATTTTACATTCTCTAACATATCAATCCAAAGAATAATCACGTTAACTAGAAAAAGAAAGACAAATTATCTCAAAAATTATATACATAATCATAGATTATAAATTTAATGTACCTCGTTCCACCATATATAATCTTTTAAATATTATTATTAAACAAACGATAATAACTACATTGCTTATATATGTAAGTATATATCACTATTATAATTAGAAAAATAATTACATATATAGTACAAGTTTAATTAAGCTAATCCATTTAAGTGCATACATACACAACAAAATGACCTTCAAAAATATAGAGTAAGTACTTATTATTATTACTGATTTACATGTCCAAAAGAGAGCTACTAGTAATAAGAGTAATCACTAAGGCTATTAAGATGCATGATATTGAGATGAACCTGCACAATAATTTAAAAGATAACTATAGTCAATTATATATATATATATATATATATATATATATATATATATATATAATTTACTCACAAAGAAATTTCCAAATTTACAACCCATCTTCCTAGTACCAATCACAGAATTTATAATCTAAAACATAAAACTGTCCACACCCATTAACATGGCACCAGTTCCTTATCAGGATAACTGGCCCACTAGTCACCCATTCACAGGGCACCAGTTCCATACTAGGATAACTGGCCCATTCATAGCGCACCAGTCCCTTATTAGTATAGCTGACCCACCAGTCGCCCATTCACATGACAAATTATCATGGGAAAGTTTATCAGCATAGCGCATAAAATTTCATTGATCGAGAAGATAATTTAAATATTTAGAGTTTAGAAAAAAATTTAAGGTGTTATACACCTACCTGGTGTTTGCGTCCTGCTAGCTGAACCTATCACCTAAGTGGTTCCTGTAGCCTCGACCTCTCCTGCAGGTTTATTTCGTTACCAATTAAATTACTACATCAATAATGTCACCTCATTATCAATTTAATTTTATATCAACACAATCAACTTATCATCAATTTAATTATTTCGTCAATAACATTATCACAAAACCATATTAATTATCAAACTAACAATATCAACTCATTACTAATTTAATTAATTCATAAACAACATTACCACATAACTCATTTAATTATCAATCAACAATATCAATTTATCACCAATATAATTTCTTCATCATTAACATCACTAATATAATTTCTTCACCACGCAACCCATTTAATTAACCAACAACAATATCAATTCATCACTAATATCATTTCTTCACCACACAACCCATTTAATTAACTAACAACAACATCAATGCATCATTAATATAATTTATTCATCATCAACATTATCACACAACCCATTTAATTAACTAACAATAATATCAATTCATCACTAATATAACTTCTTTAATTTTACAAATTAAAACATTACCCACTATTATTTCACTTATTTAAACATTAATTCATCACAATTTCATAGATTAACCCAATCAACCTTACAACTCATGCCATAACTATGCACTAATACAATTAAATGAAATTTTAATACACTAAATGCATCAATTTCATTAAGAGAAAGGAATTTGTTACCTTCTAACCCAAAGAAATAAGAAATGGAAAGCTTGAAATCACCACAAAAATTTCTTTCCTCCTTCTCCCCTTATTTTCCTCTTAATGCCTCCCTTTTAAAAGAAAAATTCCTTGTCCCTCTTTTGAGATTTCCTTATTCAAACCCTTCCTAGTATATCTTAATCACTAGTTCTACCTTTTTTTTTTATTTGTTTTGGATGGACCTTATGATTTTTCACTCAATTTTTTCTCCCTCTCAAGCCCTCACATGGCCGGCCATCATGCTCCTTATATTCCACTCCCCACTTGTTTATATATTTACAAGTTTTCCCCTTCTTTTCATTTAAGTACTTCCTTGTTTTGTTTTAAAACCATTTGGCCCAAAAGTTTGACTTATTCAACTTAATCCTTGTCCCACATTCACCTTATTAGATAATAATTTTCACTGCATTAACTTCTATATATATATATTCTTTTTTTTTTGTAAATCAAAATACAAGAATTTACCCGGAAGTTACAGTTTATGCTTGATTTGACCAAATAAAAGTCCATTTTATTGATTTAAAACAATTGAAGCATTGGGGATTGAATTATAAACATAAACAAATGTTCAGGCCTTTTCTTCCTAGCATTAGGGACTAAATTGAACAGGGAAGGCAAAATGATGAACCCCCTCTTTTTGGTCCTTTTGTCTTTGATCACTCAAATTTTTTTTAATTAATTTCATCATTTCACATTTAGTTTATTTAAGACTTAACTTAATGCTTTGTTTTATTCCTATATATAGAGATCTCACGATGTCGAGGAAAACTTGCACTACGCAGTTAATGCTTGGTTTGATGAAATAAAATTCAATTTTATTGATCTAAAGCAATTAAGGTTTCAGGAGCCAAATTTGAAACCAAAACAATGTTCAACCCCATTTTTACAAGATCAAGGATAAAATTAAAAGGATAGGGGAGATTATTTTTTGTGTATTATCGCACTCAACATCGTGGCGGCCCTAAAAATAATCTCTTGATTATGGAAAAAGAACAGATTTCTGGCATCTTGTTCTTTTAGAAAAAAAAATGTCTTGTTTGAGGAGTCGTCACCTAGTATTATGGTCACTATGAACCCTAACTAATCAATAAAGATTCTATGGCTCAGAATTGGTTACTTAAAAGGGAAGATATTATCACCTCTTAAACGTTCTGCCTGAGGTAGACTATATTGTTAGTTTTGTCTTAAATTGCTAAATTTTTATTAATTTATGCTATGATGATTTGTTTACAATATTCCTGACTCTAGCGCCAGTGAATATTCGAGCTTAAATAATTCCAACTCTAGCATTGGTAAAAATTTGTAGCTACGAAAAAAAAATTAGATCAATATTTTTTATTCCCTACTCTAGCACCAGTGAATAAATAAATAAATAAAAATTTATTTTTACGCAAACACATATTTTTTTATTTTTCTAGCTAAATAAAATAAAATATAACGAATAAAAATAATATAAATTTAAACTGATATTTTTATTACTGACTCTGGCGTCAGTGAATAAACCAATAAATTTACATTATTTTTATTCATGCATATACATTTTTTATTTTTTTATTTTTTTGTTTTTTTTATTTTTTTGGGCTGGACCCAGCTCAGCCCACATGGGCTGTGCTGGACCCAGCCAGCCCAACCCTGTCACTGGCCCAAGCTAGTGACCAGGCTGGGCAAAAATCAAAGAAAGCACGCGCGAAGTGATTTCACACGTGCATAAGCAGAATAGAGGAAATGGGTTAGAATATGTGAATTAAAATTCAAAGTAAACAGTAGCCGGTGAATTAAAATGAAAAACGGGGAAAAAGAAGTTTACTTACCTGGTCTGCTGCTACTGAAGATGAAGACGCTGCTCCTGAAGATGAAGACGATGCCGGTTCTCTTGGGTGGTTCTTCTTTTTCTGGTCATTGTTCGTCCTCCATTTTTTCTGTGGTTCTTGGTCTATTCCTCCATTTTTTCAGTTCTTCCTCTGTTTCTGTTTTCCTCATTTTTTAGTCTCCCCTGCCCTTTATGGCCTTTTCTTCTCCCCGGTTCTGGGCCTCCTTCTCTCAGTTTTCCCCAGGTTTTTTCAGTCTCTCCGCCTGGCTTTTTCGGGTCCCCAGTTTTTCTTTTTGGTTTCTCGTCCTCTGTCTCCTCCTTTTCTTTCCCCTGGGTTTTTTCAAGCCCCAATTTCTTCGTTGTTCCTCTATTTTATAGAGTCTGATCGGTGGTAACAGACGACATGTAGAGGGACGACAACATTAAAACATCCTTAACTGAGATGAGCGGATGATTACTGCCTATAACTGCTGGAAACGGTCTCTGGTTAAAGAAGAAGAAGAAGAAGATGATGAACAGTGCTCTTTCAAACGACGTCGTTTTGGTATATGAGGTGGCCATTTGTGTTTTGGCCCGTGAAGTTTCAAAAATTTTATACTTAAACCCCTGTTTTAAACTGTAATTGCCCCTACATTTCAGCGCCTTTTACAAGTTAGTCCTTGGACTTTAATCTGCTGCAATTGAGCCCCCAATTATCCCCAAACTTTGCTATTTCTTCAATTAAGTCCCTGATTTCATTAATTTAATTAAATCCAAGTCTAATTAAGTCTAAAACTTATCCATTCTTGAATTAAACCCTTGACTTGATTAATTAAATTAATTCCAAGCTTAATTAGATTAATTCCAAAGTTTAATTAAATCCCAAAACTTCCAATCACGTTGCCCTTAACCCAAATTTTAATTCATTCTTCATTTATTTCATTTTACTTGTTTTTTCATCATTATTATTTTTTTATCATAATTTTTTTATCCTTTTCAATAAATAAAATAATAATAATAATTAAAATAAAATGGTCAAAAATTTGGTTATGACATGTACAACACACTTGCTAGCGTATGAGGAAACCTGCTACACTTTGATGGCGCTTGCGACTTGCTTTAACTTTTGTAAATGGTTGTGTAAGATCTCACATTGGAAGCGAGCGTCCAGAGCCAGGGCCTTATAAGTGCATGCTCACCTTGACTAGTAAGACGCATTTTGGGGTTATGCGTGGCTGTCATAAATAAAACCGTGAGGAGGACCTAGGTGGAAGCCATGGATTTGGGTGGATTGGGAGGCCCAAAGCGGACAATATCTTGCTAGTGAGGTGAGGTGTTACATTTGGTATCAGAGTCGAGGATGACTCGTCTTAAGGTGAGGGGATTGTAAGATCCCACATCGGAAGCGAGTGTCCAAAGCTAGGACCTTATAAGTGCATGCTCATCTTGACTAGTAAGACGCGTTTTGGGGTCATATGTGGCTGCCAAGAACAAAATCGTGAGGGGGACCTAGGTGGAAGCCTTGGATTTAAGTGGACTGAAAGGCCCAAAGCGGACAATATCTTGCTTGTGAGGTGGGGTGTTATAGGTCGCTTTTGATGGTGTTGGAATCATTTGAGAAAGGCTTTGATATGAATCAGCATGTGGTAGAAGACACGTTACATTGTAGCTTTGTCAGCCTATTTTTCTTTTATTTCTTCTTATCTTTTTATTTTCTCTCCTTCACTCGAATTTCACGCCTTCTTCGTTAAAAAAATATAAAGTGAGCTCTGAATTTGTTTTATATCAAATTTGATCCTTATTCTTTTGATTTATATTTTATTTTTTTCCTTTATTTTTTTTAGTCACTTGATATTGAGTTGATTTGAGATTGAGTTTGATGATTTTTATGGTTGGCTTACCATGTGGTCCTTGCAATGTTAGTGATAAGTCCTGACGTTAAGTAAATGGTCGATTTTGCAAAATAAGATTGAATTTTATTCATTCAAAAAGAATAAAAATCATAGGATCAAATTTTAAATTAAACATTTGTCTTGGCAAAGAAGGTTGACCAGGCCTCCAAAATATTTTTTTAATCAAGGTGGTTTTTTTGTTTATAGGGATATCGATGGCTAATATGAGATTATTGACCAGTTTATTGAGGTCTCTTGGGTTTTTTTAGGTATTTTCAAGTAATAAAATGGTTGAATTTTTTTTTCTCAAATGAGTTGAAGAAAAACTTTTCACCTACCTTATAAAATGACTGTATAGTATTGTGAAAGGCGTTAACTTTATGAATGTCTCGCATCCCCTTTATTGCTAAGGGATATACAATAATTATACTAGAAGATGACATGTTGTTTGTTATTGCACATGGCACAATGACTCTTTTTTTTTAAAAAAAAAAATGGGTTGGCAACATCTTTATAGGCCAACACACTTTGATTTTTTTTTATGAGTTAGGCCCAGACAACTATTCTTCGTTTGTAAAGGCTTTTATTTTTTTTATTTTTTTTATTTAGAATAATTATTGTTATGATTTTAAATGTGTTTATCATATTATTTTATTTCACACTATTCACTTTTTCCTTTTGTTATTTTATAGGATCATGACTTTTTACATATATAAGTAAGTTTTCTTCTATGCAGCTTTCTTTGTTTTTTTTTTAAAAAAATTGATTCGAATTTTTTTCCTAAGCGTGCTTTAAAAAATGGATTACAAAACAATTCTCGTGATAATCCACAAGTGATGTGTTGTCATTATATTTTTTTAATACATTCACGTTGAAATCATAGACACATTTTTTTAATTTTAAATATTTATTGTTATGCAATGTGCAAAAAGAATACATGCTAATATTATAAAAGGAGTTCTATTATTTTAAGCACTTGGATTGTTTATTTCTATTATGATATGATTGAATAAACAATAGTTTTAAAAAAGAAAATTTATTAAACTTAATTAAGTCCATGATTCTGGTCACGGGTTTGACCCGGATCGATTCAATTTTTCACTGCCTCTGTATTTATCAAAAACATGTCATCTTTAAATTTGTTTTTTCAAGGTATATTTTTTACTGGTTTTTATGCTGTCTTTTAACCCGTCAAGTTGATCAGATCACATTAAATCAACCCCACACGATTTTATTTGAAACTCGAGCTAAGTAAGAGATTGTATGAGGAGGCTTGAAGGTTGACTGACATAGCCGAATATGATGACACTTCCAAAGAGTTCCTTGTGAAATTGTGCTAGTATTGTCTTATTCTTATGTTTTTTTATATAGTCACATTAAATTTACTATAGTTTTGAGATAATGACTAATGTTTTTCCTGCCATTATGAAACATATTAGCAAGGTCGGCTATTTCTTTATATTAGAAAAATAAATTTTTTGATACATAGCATAGTGGGGGTCACATATCTAAATATGCACCGAAAGACAAACTCTTCTCTTCGTAACTTGGCAACCAAGGAAGGTAAGTGCAGTGAAGGAAAATGGAGCTCATTATCTCATATCTCATGCATCATGCCATTCTTGTTTAGGTATGCAGCTAATTTCTTCGGATGAATCAGGTATGAGTAAGGTTCAATCAAGAATTATAGGTTCCCTTGAAACAAAACGATAGAGGCATGAGAGTACTTGGCATTGCTTTTAACTGAAAATGCAATGAATGGCCATGTGAATGGGCCTCTCTCTCAGATCCAAAACTGTAGCCTTAGGTTTTTGATGCCACAAATCCTTCGGGTCCCTCTCCTTCTTGTGGCTCTCTCTCTCACTCACTTATCTGGAGATGACAAAACAGAGAAATCTGTTGCCATAGAGAATTCAGATAAAACAAGCAACCTTGGCTTATTGTTCGGCCTTTTCCAAATTTAGAAGGATGTTGTCTTTGCCTTTATATATATGTCTGTAAAGCGTATTTCTACAGGTTTGGTCATAAGACATTCCAAGCCGTTTGATTAGTTGAAATTTCCTTTTCTGTTGTACAAAATCCATTTAATAAGTATATCATATTAATATTCTCCCTTTCCAAAAAAAAATAAAATAAACCTTGAGTTCCAATCTATTTCTTATAAAGAAAAAAAAAAAGTGTTGTTAGCGCAAGCATATTTATAGGACGATATAATTAGCAAAAATATTTTTTTAAAAAAAAAACCTTTACATTTGTTAGCACATTACCACGAATTAGCATATAAGACAATTTTTTTTTTAACGATGAGAATTTCTTCTGATAGTAGGGTAGAAAATAATTTAATGATTTTTTTTTATATATAGAATATAGATTAGACCATAAGAACAAAGTGCTAGGGATGAATGAGAAATTTAATTTAAATAGTTTTTTTTTATAAAGAGTTTGTGTTTGTTAAAATATTTTTTTTTTCAAAACAATTATGTATCCATTTCCATGAAGTATTTTATAAGCATTTGTAAATCTAGTTAATTAATTCCTTTATCCCTTCATTTTTGCTTAATTTTTTTTTTATTAATGTGGATGTCTGAACCAGCTTACGCGTACCTCGACTAATCCCATGAGCTCTGAAGTTAACGACCATGTAAGCTTTCAGTGACCATCATATTAGCAACCATATGGCTCGAATCTAAGACTACAGGGGGAACAAACCCCTTGATCTCAAGTTCTTACCATTAAGTCACTTACTAGATAGTTATATTTTTGCTTAATTAGTTACACGCTAGTTAGTTTACAGGCACTCCTTGTATTATGAGTTGGATTAATTTTGTTTTAATATAATTAAAAATATTTAGATCATAAAAAATTATTTTACATTATTATTAAACCCAGTTCAATAGATCAATATTAAAATTTTCCAACTCGACTCCTTATATAGCTTGAGATTAAAACTAAATAGTATGAGAATTGCCCCAACATGACTTATTTAAAAACAATTCGACCAACTAATAAAAATAATAAGAGGCAATTGAAAAACCTTCTCGACACAACTCCTTATTTAACAAAGATTTAAAATTAAAATCTTGTGTGAGTTGTTCCGATATAGCCCAGTTAACTTGGCTAGATCAAAGGTAACTTGACTAACCTATATAAAAAAAGTCTAACGAAGAAATTGATAGGAAAAAAACCTTGTAACTTAACTCCTTACATCACTCGGGTTTTGAACTAAATTGTGTTGAAGTTTCCTTGACATGACTTAGTCAACTTGGTCAGTCTAAAGCCAAACTGACCAACCGATACAAAAAATGTTTGAGGAAGAAATTGCAAAAAAAATGATGAAACTAACAAAAAAAATCTCTTAACGTAACTCCTTACCTAACCCGAGTTTAAAATTAAAACGTGTAAGAGTTGCTCCGACGTGATTCAATTTACTTGGCTAGCCCAAAGACAATGTGGTCGATTGGTAAAAAACATTTGAGGATAAAATTGAGAAAAATAAAAGATGAAATTTATAAAAAAAACCTCTTCACTTGATTTTTTGCCGAACCCAGGGTTTAAAATTAATCTATATGAAAGTTACCCTCTTATCATTCAATTAATTTAATCAGTCCAAAAATAACCCAAACGATTATTAAAAAAATTTAAGAATGAAAATAGAAAAAATTAAAAGAAAAAAAAAAGAACAAGGGGTTAAATAAAAAGAAGAAGAAGTGAAGCTCCACAAAGCATGTCAGTTATTTTAGTAGAGAAAGGTTATCCGTTGTTGCAACCAGGCTAATTCCTTACAATCAACATCTTCAAAAAACATGTCCTTGCAAAAGTAAATTTGAATCATGAAGATCAGCAGAAGGAGTGATATAAACTGGTTGAGGCAACTCATCTAGTTGTTCTGCATCACCTGACGTGACATTATCTGCCTTATCTCACCAAATTCATCCATGTAAACTGCAAATCTACTTTTAATAATTGTCCTTCATTCGTTTGCTCTGCCTGCCATGGCATGTGAAAGACACTTATCGCCATTGTTGTGTGTACTTGACTTCAACCCACACCTCATTCTGTGATATACATTTTCATCTGTTTTTTTTTTTAATTTTCTATGGATATCCGATCAATTTATATATATTTTTATTAATCTTAAAATTTATAATACTCAAACTCTGATAATTTCAGAAGAACAAACTTATATCTTTACCATTTAATTTGCAGAGAAAAAATAAAATAAATCTTGTTTTTGACAAGTACTATTCTTGAATGACAAAATACTGAAATCCATTTATTCGGATTCACTTCTCCACCGCCATCATTTCTTAGGGTTTGGACCAAATTAATATGATGTGAAATTTGAAATCTTGCCAGTACAGAGGATATGCTTCACATGTGGAGCCCTCTCCATGTGCCTTATTTCCCACTTTCTTCTTTAAATAAAACAGGCGATTGCTTCATTTTTACTGGCTAAGAATTAAACACAATTAAATTGTATTGAGTGGAAATGAATTATGGACTTACCATTAAAAATGATTCATCCACCTATGATGACCACTGGCGTTTTAAGCTATAAGAATCAGCTTGTGCTTTGTGTAATCAAAGAAACTTAGAGGAAACGTCTTACAAGCTTTCAAATTATTTCAATGATATTACTCTTTATTATCACCAAATTATTTCAATATTTATTTGATAATTTATAACTTCATTTATTTCATTTTATTGCTTTTTTTTTTTATCTAAACTTGTGATAGCTTAAGAGTTTTATTCATATTTGGTTTCTATACTCTTTAATTGTTTTTTACTGAAACCTATCTTTTGTATTGATTTCATCCTTATAATATTTATTTTGTTTTGTTTGCATCCCTCCTTTATTTTGTTAGCTGGTGTGGCACATTATCCTCATGAAGACACAACAAGTGTCATATGTAGGACTCTCCAATAAAGGGCCATTCAAGACTTTTTACACTCTACATTACCCTCTTAAATATGTAAAATGTGTCATATATGGGATTGAAGACCTTTTTAAAAAAATTATTATAATAATCTAAAATTAATAAAATAATACATAAGAAAACCTAACTGTCATTACTCAATTTTTACACTTTACAAGTACAATAATTTGAATCAAAATAAAGACAATTGCTGAAAAGGGATTAAAATACAAAAAGTTCAAAAAATAAAAATAAATAAAAATACAACTAGGGATAAAATCAAATAAATAATAAAATTCAAAAGGCAAGGACCAAGCCAGAGCAAATACAAAAGTGTCAGGAATAATTTTAAGTGACAATTAGGGGCGTGATTGAAGAAAAAAAGAGAAGAAAGAGGTTAAAATTGGCTAGAATTTCAAGAATTAAAGAACTAAGGATCAAAATGAAAGAGTTGATAAAATTTGAGAGTCCTATTAATTCAATCAAGAGCTTAAATGAAGAGAAAAATTAAAACTAAGAGTCAATTTGACCAGAAATACACATATTGGGGAACTAAGGATTACATTACAAAATAAGGTAAAATAATAGGTCTTAATTAAGTCTGATCACTAGCAGAATTGAAAGAAATCTAATGTAACGACCCCATATTCCGAAAAAAAAATTTTAACATATTTAAAATCATAGATAACATGAAACTAGAGATTTTTTTTTTGTATACATACTTTGAAATTTTAGCAAAGTTTCTCTTAATTTTTTTTTATTTTACGTGGGTGTTCGGGCCAGCTTGCGCGCACCATAACTAATCCCATGGCCCACTGAACACCCTGCAAACCCAGTGGGCATGTAAGGTATCGCGAGGATGACAGACGTGCACATGAGGGCTCGAACCCAGGAGCAATGGAAGGAGACAGGCCCCTCCCACCGCCGGGCCAAAACCCTCAGCAGTTTCTCTTAATTTTAATGTTACCAAGTGTTGACATAATTATTCATCTATACAAATCCTAATTTTTCACAAGATCCAACTTTTGGGATCATTTCAATATCCAACAAGATCAAAATAGATTACGTTCATATCCAACTTAGGTTTCGTTTTTTGGTTTCAGGCTTATGAAACCAAAATCGAACCGAACCGAATATTTTTAAAATATTATAATAGGTTTAATTAGTTTTTTTTCTTCGTTCAGTTTTTTCTGTTATTTTTGTTTCCAGTTTTCTCGGTTTAATTGGTTTTTCAGTTTTTTTGCTCAACTCTAAAACTAACACCTCTAGTACCACTTAGGTACTAGTCAATATTTGAATTCTAGATTGTCAAATAAACCGACATCTCTAATACCACTCAGGTATTATTCAATATTTAAATTTTACTTTTTAATTGTTCTATAATTACATTGCATTATGTATATATGCATAAACAAGCAATTAAAAATGTATATTATTTAACAACTAGAGCTTTAAACAACTTAAATACAGAAGTGTAAAGTACTTATGTGGTTCTTGAGCTCTAGATATAGTCATTTGTTGTTGTCCTAAACCTATAGCGTCACTTATTACCACAGGAATCGAAGCGTCATTACAACATGAACACCATTAGAAACTCATACAATTTTTTTTTTGGAAGTTGTAATAGTTCACTATCAGTTAGAACAGTCAATCGATTCATATTGGCACAACCAATTGGCTGACCAAATGCTACTTAGTTTTATTGGCGTTCCTAACAATTGATCAAACGATCAACTGGTTTGGTCAACCGAATTAGATAGCATCCAATTTCATTGTTCCTCCTGTTAATCGATTGACCAAATCATTTGGTAATCCTAAATGGTAGACCAATTTGTGCGGCATATCATATATCAATTTAGTTTTAGTTTTTTTTTCTGTTATTAATTCTTCTCCCAATCATTTATTTCGTCATATAACATAATTAAACATTAATTTCATGTCAATTTGAACAAAAACTTTGGAATTACTTTCACTGATTTGGCTGAAATACCCATTCAAAGGGGAGCATAATTCTTCTTTAATGTCTTCACAACCCACTCATTACCAATTCTTAATTAATGCCCAAGAACATTATTCTTAGCAAAGAATAGAAAAGTTTAAACATTTCAACCTATAAAATTCAAATTTTCATAATATACAAATTTCTTCTTAAGCTTCAAAACATACCGAAGTTAAAATTAATCACGGTGAAAGTGATCCTTACCTCCAAATCACAAAGAAATTGATGAATATCCAAGCTTTCTTCAACTCTTCTTCTCTTTCTCTCCCTAACTTCTAGCACCTTTATTTCTAAGCTTATAGCCATTAACAAAACCTAAAATCTTTTGTTGTAATCCTTAAAAACTTTCCTAAACACTTTAATCTTCTTCTTTTAAGTGTTTTAATGAAAGCAATTTTAAGAAATCATGGATGTTTTGTTATCCTTTCTTCCATCAATAAGCAATAGCTTTTAGCTTCCAAGAGAAGCTAAGAAGACTATTTATAAACCCCTGTTAATTGTTATTTATAATATTCTCATTATGCTATAATTCAAGAAGTTTTTTGTTTACCCTGTATCTTATTTCAACAAAAAATTTACAACTCGTCTTGCCTCAAAGTTTTACTCCATAAAACTTCATATATATTTTTTATACATTATATTTTTCAATTAATTTTCCAACATTTTACTAACATGAAAATATTTTTAAATGGGTTTTTACATCCAAATATAAATATATAATTTTAGTAACAATTAAAGGCTTACAAGACCAAAGACCAAAACCAAAAAGGTGTTGGAATTCTAGGACCATAGTGCATCTCAACATACGATGTCATTTTTAATGAAATCTAAAACACTAATTTAACCTAAGAGAAAAGCTGATGTTACGTCATTTTAAATGAAATGGTAAGTTTCATTTACAACAACATCATTTTTTTAAACAAGAAAATAAAAAAAATAAATAATAAATAAAATAGCGTTGTTTAGGTGTCATTGTTCATTATCTTCTTCCCTTCCCCACTCTCAGTTTATAAGAGATAACTCTTTGTAGGTACAAGTCTTTATGATCTTTAATGCCCCTTATCCTTCATTAATCAGGATAAAAAAAACATGTGCTCCTTATAGCTCTAATCTCTTACTTCTACTTCAGCCTATTTCTTGCTTGTTTGCAACACTAAATACCATTGACAAACCAGCCAAAAACCCTTGAAGATATAAAAAAACATATGAGCACACCAATTTTCCAGCCTATAGTTAGGCAAAGATGAGCTTGAACTTGAACCAATGGTTACAATGGTCCCATGCATCAAGGGCCTTGATTTGTCTAGATCAACCTTAATTTGTCTAGATCAAGAACCCTAAGACCATTGGTTTTTCCTATAAATAGGCCCTTAATATCCCTTCCTTGAGGAAAGGGTAATAAGAAAGAAAAAGAGTAAGCACAATGAAAAAGAGAAATAAAGAGGGAAAGAGATTAAAAAAAAAGGAAAGAAAGATAACATAAAAAAAAATAGATTGGAGAAAAATAAGTAAAGAAAAGAGAGAAAGGGTGAAAGTTAGTGTGAAAGAGGATTCAAAAGCGAGGTTGGTCTTTACTTTTGATAACTAAGGCAGTATAACTTTATCTAACAACAACAACTCCTTTGGCTTTTTTTGTTGAGTTTGAGATGTCAAAGAATAATAGCAACTTTCTTAGGAAGAAACAATAATAGCCTTAAACCCCGACAACATCTTCAAGAGGCAATAATAGTTGGTTGGAAAAAATAGTAGTTGCTCTTCACGATGGTAGTAACCACGTTTATCCATCTATCTTTTAAATTGTTCTTAAGGTTTTGACATTCCACAAATCGTAACCACATCTCATGAAGAAATAATAGCAACCTTCAACCTCAACAATAACTTCAAATGGCAGTGACAACATGATTCAATATAAATAGTAGTAACAACAACACTCACTTATCCATGAGTTTTTTTTATCTTTTTTAATTAAATAGCCTTCATTTAATTCTTTTCTACATGTTATATGTTAACAAAACTTTGGTTATGGGTATTAGGGTTTATGGGGGTGCAAATCATAAACTTATCTTGGAAATCTATGATGAGAACATGCCAAATAAATCATAATTATTTTCTACAAGTTTTTTGTAGTGATTGTGAAATTCATGAGAAAAATATACATAGGAGGGTTATGTTTTTTAGTACAATACATGAGTATGAAGAGATTTGTTGTTATGTAGCATGGTTTGGTTTGTGGTGTCCCTTAAGTCTTAATTTTATCGCATAAGAAAATCAATCTGTTAGGGTTCTAACCTATGTTTAGTTTATTATACATGTTGGAAGGCATGTTTGTCTTTTAGTTTATGAAATCTACAACAAACAAATAATCTAGGGTTTTTGTTCCCTTTATGCCTTATTAATTTTGTTTTTTTTTTTTGAAATCAAAGTAAATTGAGAATGTATGAGAGGTTTTAGTTGAGGGTTTAGTTGTGTTTTTAATCTTGAGTTTGTTGGGTAAGAAAGAACCAGTTTGATCAGAATTTTAGGATTTCGTTGTTATTTCATGCATATTGAGAATTAAAAATAAATCGATTAATTTTCATCATGAATAGCAACCCTTTTTAGAAATATTTCTCACAATTATCCTAATTCATATCTCTCGTTTTCCAATGGATTAATGTAGAATTTTAAAAAAATGGTCGATTTAGCAATTCTTGTATTTTAGGGATGGACATTCAAATTTCACGAATAGCCTGATTGAAAAGACTTTTTTTAAGTAAAAGGCTTAAATGATAAGTCATCTGCTTTTAGGAACAAACATTAAAATCTTTGTGAATGGCTTAGTTGATGAGTCCTCTACTTAACTGACCAGTCTCGTTTTTTAAGGACCTATGTTGATTTTTTCACAAATGACCTAACATCAAGTCTCCTATTTTTAGAGACCGATGTAAAATTTTTTGCAAAACTATTAGAAATAAATTAAAATAAGCTTAGAAATAAATTCAAATAATTAATAGCATGTGTATAATAAATTTAAGAGAAAAGGAATGGAGGAATGAATGGTCAAGTACTCCTTTATGTTTGAGTGACGATTTATTAAGAAAAATAGTACAGGGTTCTTGTGTATATTTTTTTAGATTGAGAGGATAAGATGGAGGGTAGGGTTTTCTCATCAAATAGTGGATTCCTCCCATCAAAATAATGGCCATCCTCCTTTTCCAAGATTCCTTTAGCATTTATATACTAAACTTCTTCATCTTGTTTTCAATTGGTTGGTCCCCGATTTCACTTTGGGCCTCCACTTTCTCCTTTGCACTTTTAATCCATATATCCATTTTACCCCTTTTTATTTATTTTATTTTGATTTTTTCTGAAAAAATAATGTCAATGTCAATTCGATAAAAAAAAAATATAGGATTTTGGGATGGACATGTTAATAGTTGAATGGGTCCAAAGCATATTTTTGAATGTTTCTTGAAATGTTGAAAATCATGAAAATATATGTTGAAAATCAATATATATATATATATATATATATATATATATATATATATATTAATTTTGTTTTGCTTTTTTTGGATTTTTGAAAAATATTTTGAAAAAGATGGTCAAATTAGGTTATGATAATTGTCATCTCTTTGCAACACTTACATGATAGAGTCTTATGAAAGACTTTATGTAATAAACTTATAAAGAATAAGATGAGGATACTTTAAAATAAGTCAAAAGGCTTTTTGAAAATATAAAATTTTTCAAAAATTGGTAAAGCTTAAAAAAAAACAGATTTAATTGCTTTAGCTGTCAAACCAAAAAAAAGTTTTAGATAAAATAAAAATTTTCAAAAACATATTTAAAAATCTAGCCATTTAAAGAGGCGACCTACATCAGGGTTCATGAATGACTTATTTAGCTGAAGGATTTGGTCGATGGCACCTTGATTAAGGTTTCTTTGACTCTACCAGTGATTTTTGAATTTTACCAAACTAGGAGGTGACTAACCCTACAAAACTTTAAAATTGGTCATTTAAAAGGGGACCTATCTTGTCAATAAAAAATTCAATTTTTTTTTTAAATGATCTCACTATTCCAAGTGACTTACCTATCTATGATAAAATTGAGAATTTCTAGGATGATCTCATTGTAATAGGTGACCTTCCTGATCTGTGAAAAATTTAAAATCCTTTAGGATGGTCTCATTGTAACGTGTGTGTTATTTGGTTGTGAAAAATCTAAAACAATTTCAAGATGGTTTTATTGTAACAAATGACCTACTTGGTTGGAAAAAATATTTTGAAAATCTAGTCATTTAAAGAGGTGACCAACTCATGGTTTAGAAATGACTTATTTGGCCATAGGATTTGGCTAGAGATGTCTTAATTGGATGGTTTAGTTTGAAACTTCCTAGTAGCTAGCTTTGAACTTTTTTCTAATAGTACCATTAGATTTCTTGATTATAAGGCTTTACTATAAAAACTAGAGATTTCTGAAGATAAAGGTGAACTCTTTTCCTTATTGCAGTGGTAAAGTTGGTACTTCCTAATGGTATAATTTTACTTATCTTCCTTATAGTAGGGTTAAAACTAGAGATTCTTAATGACAAGGTTGACTATGAAATGTCCTTTTTCTTGATTATAGGTTTTCAAACTGAAATTTCCTGATGACAAGGTTAATCTCTTCTTCCTGATTGCAAGGTTAAAACATGAGCTTTCTAATGACAGGGTTAAACCTATCTTCCTGATTGTAGGGTTAAATATTGATATTTCTTGATGATAAGGTTTAAAATAGAAGATTTCTGATGACAAAGTTAAATTCCAGATGACATGGTTAGATTTTTTATTACAGGGTTAAAACTAGAGCTTCCTGATGACAAGGTTAAAATCAAAGCTTCCTGGTGATAGGGTCAAACTTTTCTTTTCTAATAGTAGGGTTGGATTTTCAGATTATAGGGTTGGATTTTCAGATTATAATGGTAGGTTTGAATTTCCTTATTACATGGTTAAGACTAAGAATTCTTGATGATAAGGTTCTTATTCCTGATCACAAGGTTAAAACTTTTCTTGGTATCATGGCTCAAATATAAATTCTTTGTTAACTTAGATTCATTAGAGCCTTATTAGACTTCATTGAGAATCTTTCCTCTAAAATTTCTATAAAAATATTATTCAATGCTTTGGGTTTAAAAACATGAATGAATCCTTATTTGGTTTGAAATATAGATCCCCTTCTTCACAATCTACCTCTTACTTTATTAGTGAGGTTTTCAATTTCTAAAATGAGTCTTCTTTCTTTATTGACTCTTTAGCCCACTCGAGTTTTGCTCATGTGATTAGTGAGTTTGACTACTTATTTATCATATAACTTGGACCTTGTACAACGAATATTCTATTCAGTTGACCATTCCATCTCTTTTCTGTGATGTTGCCCTTTAGTCGGACGTTGCCCCCAAGTGTGGTATTCTTGTACTATTGCTCACTTATTGACTATCTTGAAAAAAAAGAGGTGATTTATTGCTTTTATTTTCAAAAAGAGTTCATCAAGTCCTCTACTATCAAAGACCATTTCAAATTACCCCAATTAATCTGGTTGTGTCTATCCTTTCAACATTCATTAAAAAGCACTCATGTGATAAGATCTTTATCATGTATTATAACCATTTTTTCCTAGGGGAAACTGTCTCTCACCAATAAAGATGCCTCCTAGTTGGCTATGCTCCTCATGTGTGGTGTTACTCTCAACTGCTGATAGAGTTTACCAAATCATCTACCATCATGGATTATTTTGAGCAATATTGCTCCCTACTAATCTGGTTATGCTCATTGTTTTTGGCTAAAAAGCACTCATCATTTTTAGATGCCATTTATGGCTTTGATAGAGTTTGCCAAATCATCATTTAACTATTTTTTCATAATGGATTTCTATAAGTTAATTTGCCTTCAACTAACCTAGATGTACTTTTCTTTCTAAAGATCGTGAAAGGAATGCATGCATCATCATTTTTATAAACTTTGCAAAATTAGTTAATGAATAATTTTCAAGATATTTAAGAGCAATAAGGATGTGCTATGAGGGTTGTACTTCTAAAGCATTCTTTTTATTGGATGACCCTTTACTAGATGGTTTATTCTAATAGTTTTATTCAAGTAAACTAGTGAGCCTAACTATCTAACTTCTTATCAATTACACATCTTTAAAGTATTTTTGCTTAAGAATAACTCTTTCTTCATTTTCCATGACTTTGTAAATATCGAGCTTATAAAACATTATTTATGTTTGTTTCTCCTTTTATTCCTTTATAAAAACTATATAAATAACCTTCGTAAACATGAATATTGATGAAGATAAATGGATCATCCATTTATGATAATATATGGAGACATTATAAGGGAAAGTCTGAGTTATTATGTGTGAATAGGTTAGCTAACCTAAAGAGATCTTAAAGGGTTCCTTGTTTCTTAGATAAATAAACCTTAAAAGGTTAACCTGAGGCCTACGAGATGCAAAGATCATAGACTAGGAAAATTCTATCAACTACTAATCATGACCTCTTAGACTTACAACGAGAGTATAAGGTTTCATGAGTACTAATTCATGGTGAAACCTATCAGGGCGCCAGTAACTCCTTATACTAACTTAAAACAACGTGTGTGTGAAGGAAAATGTTATGTAGCGAGTGCATGAGCATAAATTCATATCTAATTCACATATGCATGATAATAAAATAAATGAAATAATAAAAATAACATTAAGATCAAGCTCATAATAATAATAATAATAAATCAAACAAAACATGTAATATAGATAGGCATGTAAAAACAAATAGCATAATAAAGACATTTAAAAAAAATACAAAGTGTAGCCCTTACTAAAGTCCCTGATGTAGTTGTTATTCTATTATAGGGGACATCTTGATGAGTTGATTAGGTAGGGTAACAATAGAAAAGAAAAGGTTTTTACCTAGTTTTATAGTAACTACGAGTCATAATTGACTGGTTTGCTAAAACAAATATGAAAGTCGCCATAAAATGTCTTATCTAAGGTAACCTACTTCGTGTTTGTTTATAATGATAAAATATATGTATGATGTATTAATGTTAAGAGTATGTCTAAACTGATAAGTGTTTTTGTTATTAATATGGACCTAAAACAATGGTTTGGGACCTGGCCTAGCAACAAAGCCTAATTATCATTTTTGAAGTACGAGCATTAGACCCGAGATAAGGGCTAATAATAAAGTAGGCTTTATCCTCTTCCTTTAATCATATTCAGGAAGAACTCTAAGGATGTCACTCACACTCGATAGGCTTTTACCAGTTCATATTGACCTAACCCATTTCCACTCACAATGATGAGGAGAAATATATTGAAAGACCTAAAATTCACACATTAAAAAAAAGCAAGTAATATTTACAAACAAATATTAGAAAGATAATATTTACATGATTTTTTAAATAAAAAAAAATAGCAAAGTCTTAAATCCAAAAGATAAAGACCCTATCAAGGATCTTATCACTCATGAGTTGGTTTTTTTATTAAAAAAAATGAGTGGACACAAAAACCTTTAAATTGGTTTTTTGTATAAAACAACAAAGACTCAAAATCTAGAAAACATGATCCTTTTAAGGATTTTATCGCCTATGGGTTGATTCTTTGGTACAAACAACTATCAATATATAAACACATAAGAGAAATAAAAAAAAAAGTATATAATCACATCATTTTAAGAAAATAAAAGTAAAAAATTCACAATAAAAAAACATACACATTCACATATAAAATTTCCACACTAAGATCAAATAATTACACCTTAGATAATTTTAGTGCAACTTGACCTCCTAACTCTATCTTAGAGTATCTCCAATGAGAAATGCTATATTAAAGAACCAAATAGATAAAATGGCTTTTTGAATAGTGTAAATATAGTTTTTCTTATTATGTGCATTCCGTAAAAAGCTATTTAGAAAAGTCAATTATATTTTAATATATTTCATGTTAAATCATAATGTTATTAATATAATTATATAACTAATTTAGATATTTTATATATAATATAATTATGATGTTATTAATTATATAATTAATATGAGTAATTTATAAAAGTAATGTAAAATTAATGAAGTAATATGAAAGTTAAAAGATATAATTTAAAATTTATTTATATGAAAATGTTTAATTTTTAGTTTTATATGTTACTGTTAAAAATTTAATTTTTTAAAAGTAAATTCAAACTTTGAAAAAAATTGCCAACATTTTAAATTTTGATTTTCAATTTTTTTAAAAAAAAATTCAAGCTTTGAAAAAATGACCGCCAACATTTTAAATTTTAAAATTTCAAATGGGCAAAAATTAACCACCAACATTCTAAGATTTCAAAATTTGAAAAAATAATACATCTATAAATATTCTCATATACCTTAACATTTTTTGTCATCATTTTCTTCTCTCCAGTCTTTATTATATTTCATTAAAATTCATCATGAATCATTCTAGTTTTAATTTTTATGATGCTTTTGATTTTGATGATGACACTCCTGTGTTCGCTTTTCAACTTGCTACTGTTGTGGTTGCTGAAGAAGAATTGAATAATCTAGAGCGGAGAACAGGGTATTGTGGCTCTATTCTTGATCACAATATTATCAATCATAATAGAAAGGAAGGTGAGTTATGGTTATATAATGATTATTTTGATGAAAATCCTAAATTCACTGAAAGTCAATTTCAAAGAAGATTTAGGATGAGTCGTCGTCTTTTTCTTAGGATCGCAAATGCAATGGAAGCTCATAATTCATATTTCAAACAAAAGACAGATGCTCTTGGTGTTCTTGATTTATCTTGCCTTCAAAAGGTAACTGCAGCTCACAAAATACTTGTATATGGTATTCCTGCAGATCTTACTGATGAATATCTTCAAATTGGAGAAACCATTGCGATAGAAAGTCTTAGAGCTTTCGTCAAAGCAATCGTAGAAGTTTTTGGTGATTGGTATCTAAGGGCACCAAACGAAGCCGATATTTGTCGATTATTATCAATTGGAGAGCAACATGAATTTCCAGGGATGTTAGGGAGCATTAACTGTATACATTGGAAATGGGAGAAATGCCCAATTGCATGACATGGGATGTATACTGGTCATTGTCGTGAACCAACTATAATTCTAGAGGCGATGGCTTCACAAGATCTTTGGATATGGCATGTCTTTTTTGGAATGCCTTGATCATTAAATGATAGTAATGTTCTTGATCGGTCACCTATCTTCGCTGCACTTGCTGAAGGTTGAACTGCTCCTGTCAATTATACAATTAATATGCATGAATATAGAATGGGATACTATTTAGCAAATGGGATTTATCCTAATTGGTCAACCTTTGTTAAGACAATCTCAAAGCCATTAGGAGCAAAGAGAAAATATTTTGCAAGAAAGCAAGAATCTGCAAGAAAGAATGTGGAGCGGGCATTTGAGGTGCTCCAATCTTGTTTTGCAATTGTACATGGACCTGTTCGATATTGGGATGAAGAAACGCTTGCAAATATTATATAAGCTTGCATAATAATGCATAATATGATTATTGAGGATGAAGGAGCAATGAACCTTGGATTTGACCATGAACGTAAAGTCAATTCCTTTATATTAGTGTCACATGGTGAAATACCAGAACTACATGATTTTCTTCAAACCGATAATCGAATCAGGGATAGAGCAACTAGCTCTCAACTACAAGAAGATTTGGTTGAACATTTGTGGGAACAATATGGCAATGAGTAGAATCATTAGATTTGAACTTCTTATGTCATCATAAGTTTTAAGTTTTTTATGTTTTTTTTTTTTCATTATGGTTGTTATCTTTTAAGTTAATTAATCCTACTTATTGTTGTTAAGTGTTAGAAGAACTTCAAAAAAGTATTATGAATTGATACCACTTTTATAACAATATATTTAAAATAACCAAGAAATTTATACATATTTAATTAAAAACACATTACATTAAACAATAAATCAATCTAGTTAATTAAAAAATAAATACCCTCTTTTGCATAATTCCTAACTTTCTATTTTGAAAATACGCTGCAGAAATTGAATCCAAATTAGAAATATCCATTTTCATAATTTGTTCTTCTTTTTCAATCCTGTTCAATTCTTATTTCTCTTGACTTTGTTGAATCATCATAGATTGTTGCTCTAACATAATTTTTCTGTCTTGTTTCTTCTGATCCTCAATTTCAACTAGAGTATTCCTGAATTGTTGTAAGAGATTTGTTACAGTTACTTCCCTAACTTTATCTTTTCCTTGTTTACGTTTGAGTCGTTCCTTTGCAGCCTTCTGACCAATTGGTCTATCTTGATAAATCAATAGTTCACTTTCTTCTCCTAAACTAACAGAATCAGGGGTAGATGGAGCTGATGAAGCCGAACTTGCATCGACATGACCTTTTTGTTTCTTGTTTGACCTTTAATGTTGACTTACACGCTTAAATTGCCATTTGGGTTCTTTTCTTAAGATAACCCAACAATGTTCTAGTTGAAATCGTTTGCCAACGCAAGAAGATACATTTATCGAGCATTATTAATCTGGTAAAAAATTAGAGAAATTAAATAATGTTAAAATATGTGTTAAACAATTTAATATTAAAATTACCTTTGATTCTTCGATCATTCCACTTTGTTGATGATTTTCAATTTGAGTAACAAATCCAACAAATTTACCGACTTCTCTATTTATTTCTTGTCATCTACTTGAGATGCTTATTTGAAACAATTATTCAAGTTTCCTCCATTCTCTACAAAGTAAGCATGTACTCGAGCCCAGAACTGTTTTGTTTGTTGTTCAACTCCTGTAATTGGATCCCATGCAGAGACAAGTAAACAATCTTCCTCTGGTGAGAAACTTTTACTTCTTTGTGATTTTTTTGCCGAATGGACATTTAAATTCGAGTATGTTTGAGTATGTTAAGTCATCAATTAATTGATTAGAATCACTTAGTTGAGAGAGAATATCTTCTAACTCACTCATAAGAAAGTTGGTAAAAGAGCTTGGAAAATTTGAATCCATCTACATTTTAAAAAAAAAACCTCAAGTTAAAACCTTATAAGAGAGTGTAAAAGAAGCTTACATTCAATGTCTAGCAATTTTATAGTTTTCATATATATGAATTAATAATAAGCATTACCTCCTACTTGTTCTAACATACAATTTGACCATTTTTTGAAATTAAAAGATGATTGATATACTGGTTTAATTACATTTTCAACAAGACAAAATATAATTGACCTCAAATTAAAACAAACAATCAAAAATAAATTTTAAATATGTCACTTTATATTTTTATCAATATCAACTACCATTATTAATTCCTCTCAATTTTATCAAAGATAACAACATAAATAAAAATTGTCTTCCTTAACCCATATCAAAAACATAAAATAACAAAGAAATAAAAATCATTACAAATATCAAATTAACAACAAAAGGTCTAAAAAATCAAGAGATATAAAAGAGAAAATAGAAAAAGCTTTTAAACAAGCATATATTTTAATTTCAGCTAATTAACACAACTAATGTTATTAATTAACTGAAGAATAATTGATTCTTGTTTTTCTAAATTTGAGAGAAGAGTGAGTCACAATACAAAATTTTAAAATTTACAAGTTCTTTCCTCCTGCTTTTAAAGGAAAAAAAATAAATTATTGGCCGATGGCTATAAAATTAGTCGTTGGCCAACAATCATTTGCTTTTGTCATTTCTACATGGAAATGTAGAAATGGCTCTTCACAGGACAAATAGCTAAAATAGCTATCCGTTTGCCTGAGGTATTGGAATGAAGAAATGCAGAAGCAAAAGCTAAAAGTATAATTTTTTATATTTGGCTCTTCATTTAGCTCTCCCGTTGGAGATGCTCTTAGGGTATTGATTTCAACTTTATCTCATTTTAAAATAATAATTCTCTTAAGCCTTCATACTTCAAGGTTGCCATGTAATAATGTGGACCCAATAATTCAAATATTATATAATACATGTAAAAATCAACTACATATTACTAATTTTTCAAAACAAACAAATAAGTGTAATGGAGTTTGAAAATGGACTCCCAAAGGGTGGCATATGCCTGCAAGAGTGAGTTGTGGAGCGAAAATATATGCGCGCCAAAACTGAACGTACAAAATAAGTAGAAAAGATCAGGATTTTAGGATGTGATGGTGACTATTATTTATGGGTTGTTGGGCTGTGATTGAGGTTGATTTTTGGGATTGTTTTTCTTGTTTTTGGATGTGATTTTGGAAGAATTAGAGTGAAGAAACCACTGGGTTTATCGAGGCTGCTGTGGTAATTAGGGTTATGCTTGGCCAAAGAGGTGGTTGGTTTGTGACTACGAGGCTGAAGGGTTGTTGGGAATGGATGGTATGGTGGAGATGTGCTTTTTTGGGCTAAACAATGGTGGTTAATTTGATTAAAAAAGAAGAAGAAGAAGAAGAAGAAGAGACTGCAACAATGGGTTGTTTGGTTATGACTTTCATCGTTGTCGTTGTGGAATTGTTTGGGATGAGGGAGAGACGACATTGTGGTTTAGCAATGAAGGTAGTTGTCTGGTGGCTGGTCTTGTGGAGAAGATGGTAGAATCCGGCAAAGGCAAAGAAGAGCAGCAACTAAAGTTAGGGTTTTTTTTTTTGTATTATTTTCCTTCTTTTTACTCTCTCTCTCTCTCTCCCTCTCTCTCTCTCGGGGTGGAAAAGTGATTTTTCGCAAAGAGAATTTATTTGTTTCTATATTGTATTTCTATTGTCTTTACTACTGAAATAATTTATTGTTTGTATTATTTTCCTTGATATTTTATTTTGGGACTGGTTTAAAAATATTAAGCTTCATCAGTACTCATTAATCTAGTTGCAAATGGCGGGGACATTGATTCTTGTTTTTTCCTCAAGAATATATGCTATCCTCGGCAACATCATATATATTACAGATTTAATTTTTTTTATATTATTATTATTATTATTATTACTACTACATATATCACCACTTGTTTCTCCCATGATCATTATTATGATGATCATCGCCATCACCACTCTTAATCATTGTCATCACCATCTTAGTTAGAACACCATGAAGTCATTAATTAATCCTTTTCATTTTTTAAAAAATAACTATTAATTTGAATAACACCCCGATCCTTGATTACAATCCAGCACAAAATTGAAATTTAAATGTGATTATGCCATCAATAAAATCATTTTCATAAATTTTTAAATTGCTATATGTCAAAATGATCAATTTAGTCTCTAAGGCCATCAAATCAATTGGAAAATAAACACCAAAATATTAGTAATTATGATTTGAAAAGTTGGCAACATATGCCATCAATTTTATTGAAAGGGACTACTTGTCACTTGAAAGATCATGATTAATTAGTTTATGTATTTATTTATTTATTTAAAAGATTTAAGAGTACTATTTTAATTATACCAATTTGATATTAACTAAATTATTGTATTTAATTTGAGAATCAATGTACCGAGTTTTCATATTATTTTATGGAGGATAGATTTAAGAATCATATTTTAATTACACCTATTTTATAATAATTTTGTAAAGAGTAACTACACTAATTAGTACCATAAAATTATTAGCTCATTAACCTACATGGCACCCACCCTGGCCCACAAAAGAGTGGCCCAGAACAAAGCACACCCCTGCCTTGCAAGCTTTTGTGCTCTCAGAAAACTCTCTTTAGTGAAGTTACACTAGTGCCCCTAGAGGAGAGGATGAAATCACCGAATTGGACCAGAAGGTTTCTTTATGGTAAATAAATATTTAGTCACGTCAGCAAGGAAGAGAAGACGTGAAAAACATTTATGTTCTTGTGTACTTCCTATAAATGGGAAATACATTGTATCTTTGATCAAGAAGACAAAACTGGTATTGCTCCCTAAAGGAATCCTATGACATAACGTTATACACTGCAATTGATAATATTTCCTTGCATGTTTTTTTTTTAAGTAGTTTTGATTTTTTGAAAAAAATTAATTTTTTTAATTTTAAATTGATTTTTTATATTTTTAAATTGTTTTGATAGGTTGGTGTTAAAAATAAATTTTAAAAAATAAAATAATATTATTTTAAAAAATAATCATTACAACGTTTACTGCTCTGTCTCCGAGATTTGCCGACAGATCCATCAGTCCAATCAAAAAGAGATTGAGAGAGATAAAGGCAGCCGGTTGGTCCGTTTAACACCGAACCATTGTCTTTTTTTCTTTTTTTCCAGTCCTTTTTGGAGAAATACTCCATGACTCCGGCAGTCATTGATATAACACATTAAAGTTGACATAATTTTTATTTATTTATTTTTAAATCAATTAAATTTATATTAATTTTGATATAATTGTTAATTAGTATACTTGACTTAATTTAAGTAAAGGATGGGTGACGTGGTGGGTACTGCTAAATACTGGAATTATTTTTGTTTTTTCTGTGTGCAGAAGAATTTGCCCATGGGATTCCACTGCCTTTTCTTGTATGGTTTGATAGATTGACCACAGAAATATTTTCCTACTCTCCTCTCTAGTACTTCAGAAATACCTTGATTCAAGGAAGGAATTTTTTTTTAATTTGAATAAATTATTATTAATGTTTTGTTGTTTTAATTTGTAATCTTATTTAATTTGTTCAAATATGGTCTCCATTTATTCGTTTTTAGGTTGTGTTTGGTTTAAGCTTAAAAATTGAAGATTGAATGTCAAGGGTGTAAAAAAATGGTTGAATAATGAAACATTTAAAATGTTTGGTTGGTATGTAAAAATTATATATAATGATGAAGTCCAATTAATTTTAAATTAAAAATAAATTTAATTATTAAAAAACAAAATATAATAAATAATAGTGGTTGGTAATAGGAAGATAGAAGGAATTAAGGAAAGTGGGTGAAAATTTTGAAGGAAAAAAAAAACAGAGACACCCCTGATGTGGTTAATGTAATGGTGGGGTCTAATAAATTTAAAATTATAAATAAAATTAAATAAATCTATATATATTTTTAAAATTTTCCCTTTTGTAAAATTTTTAATATTTTTTCATATCTTATTTTGGATTCGTGGGAGAAAACAAATAGAGAGAAATTTGAAAAAATAAAATGGAGTCCAAGTTTAAAAAATAAAAAATAAAAAAATGATGAGTAAAGTGAAAAGCAAAAAATTAGAAATTGAAAAGCGTGAAATAATTAATTAAAGAGAAAAATGATAGAAAAATAAATGAGGTATGGGATTTAATATTTTTTTCATATCTCATTTTACCACAATCTAATCGCACACTTAGAATTTCTCAAAATCCAAATCAAACGCCAAGTGAGGGATTTTCCTAAAATATTTTATTTTAATTCATCATTTGTGCAAGCAACGGTACACAAACGTCATGGATATGCATTGAAAAAGACAACAAAATGTAAGGTCCATTTTTAATGCAATCAAGAAAAAAAAATGAAAGAAATAAAGATAAAAAAAAAAGTTGAATTGATCAAAAAAAAAAAAAAAAAAATTAATGATCCAAGAACCAAAATAAAAGGCAAAGAAATTGAGGGACTTATTTGAGAACATGAAAACTCTTACTTAAATGAAATGATGTATTTTGTATATAAATATATCAAAATATGTTGTTTCATGATTTAATTGCAAAAAAAGAGAAGTGGTCCAAAACAATATTGTTACAGGCATGCATGGGTGAACAATGTCTTCATCCCCACATAATCAATCGTTGCATGAATTTTGGCTAGAATTTGGCCTTAGTTTACTCCCTTTATGCCTCCTAAAAATAATAAACAACATATCATTCATCTCTCTTGCATGTATACTATATTATTATATTTTAAGCCAAAATATAAATGTTTTAGCCCTCTAAAAGCCCATAAAAGAATTTGAGTTGAGAGAAGTGAGGGTAGATTGAGCCAGAAGGTAGGAGAGGTAAAAGAAAAAAATAAAAGGAAAGAAAAGGAGAACAAGGAAAAAAGAGAACGAGGAAAAAAAAAAGAGAACTTTTTTTTCCCCCTTTGTGAACTAGGTGGTAACAAAGGGTAAAAGAGGAGAAGGGAAAACAAAAGCCAAAAACCAAAGACAGATAAACTCAAAGTAGAGAGAGAAAACAACACTACTACTGGCACACCACTGTTTCTACTACAACAACAATTTCTCCCTCGTTTGAAACCACAGCATGTTACTATTCATGCATGGTCACTATTTATTCATGTATTTTTTTTATTGGTTTCGTATTAGCATTAGTCTCACCTTTCATTTTTTTGCAAATGTATGCATGTGTAAACATTTATTTTTGAAAAAGAATGAAAACAAACTCAGCAAGTTTTTTTTCCAAGTTAGAGTCATTTTTTTATATAAAGTATGAGTTTTGATATTTAGGTCAACGTGTCTCCTAGTTTTTAGGAATTGACTTAGGCGTAGTGCAACATCTTTTAACCATATAACGAGTTTAATAATGAGTTGATAAGTCTTTGTAAATTTAGCCTAAAGTTTTGATTAAGCTTAAATTTATGTTTTACACTTAGATCAATGTGCCTCTTAGTTTTAGGGGCCAACATAGACCTATCACAGCTCTTAGTTTTAGGGGCCAATATAGACCTATCACAGTGTTTTAAGAAGAAAAAAAAAAGAGTTATTAATAAGTCCACGAGAATCTCTTCCGAGCATGGACCGATATAGGACAAATATAATATTATTTTCAATGTTTTTCTTTGTAAATAATAATAATGATAATAAAAAAAGTCAATAAATAAAAATAAATTTAAAACTAAAAAAATCATAAAGTGGCGAGACAGTTAATTTAGAGTTCGACACTGACTGGATGAACAATCAATTAACAACAAACAACTTACGAGTAAGCTTAAAAAAGTAATTAGAACAGTTAAAGGCATTTGTAAAAATACTTTTATAAAAAACACATAGCTAATGTAACATTTTGTTGGAAAGGATGCGGCAAAGGTGATTTTATCTTCCATTAGGTATAACCACCACCTTACTTAGATCTCTAAAACCAATGCATATTTTTAGATTTTTAGTCTCCTTAAAGAATTAGGTGGTGATTCCACATTTCATATTTTTCTTTAATTTTGTATGGTCCCCTATTTATGTCAGGTGCGATAGCATGATGACTTCATTAGGGACACTAAGGTTAAGTTTAACATGAGACATCTCAACGAATTAAAAAGGTAATAAGAATGGATAAGAGTCGTCACCTGGTTTTATGGTAACTACAAACCATAATTACTCTTTAGAACTCTAGGTAAGGGGCTAATTATGCTAAAATGAAGATGAACATCACCCTTAAGCATCCTACTTAAAATAAATTGCATTATGCTTGTATTTCACGACCAAGGTATTTATTGTGCTTTGCTTGAATTTGCCTAAACTAATGAAAATACTAAAATAATGATTTGAGAGTTAGGTCTGATAATAAGAGTCAATCCTCACTTTTAATTTTTGACTCATTCTACTAAAATTGGTGTCAAAAGCCTCTACTCAAACTCATAAGGCTTTGATAGGATTATGATAACCTAGCTTAAATTCACTCACCATTATAGGGTAATATTTTAACACATGATAACAAAACAAATATTTGTACCCATTAATAAAAAAACGATTATTGACAAGAAAATACAAAACAAAATCAACATTATATATATAAATTAGAAAACAAATGTTGTTCCCTCAAAGGTGACTCAACCGGTAACATAGGGGTTTATTGTATGACAGAAAAGTGAATCAAAAGAGGACCTTTCAACTTATAGATCAAATTCATATTTAAAGAATATATATATATATATATATATATATATATATATATATATATATATAGAAAAATTTTAAGAACATAACCATTATTTTAGTTTCCAACTTCCAAAGAATAGGATCGTTTAAGGATCGTACTACCTCTGGTTTGAAGATAAATCACATAAAACAAATCAGTAATATATTTTAGGAAAGAATAAAATAAAGTTTTGACATCCAATTGACATGACTTGTTTGAGGATTTGTCAAAAGGTTGATCCTTTGATAAAAATCCACAAAAACTTTTAAGATAAATATATAAAACAACTCATTATTTTTTATTTTTTAGAAAAAAAATCATTGGAAACCAAAAATAAAAACTTCATTCCCCAAATACATCCATTTTAGGAAAATCCCAAATTACCACACAAAAAAATATATTTAAATATAACAATTAAAAATCCACATACATGATTATCAACACACCAAAAACACTCAATCGATCATCAACACATGAAATACCTTTATTTGCACACAATATCATTAACATAAGAAAGCCAATTATCTACACACGATATTATCAATCAATTATCCATATAAGACTTGCTAAAATTGCCAGAATCGATCGACTCGTGTTGGACTGATACGTAATGGTGGGGCATGACTATAAGCACTAACACACTTGATAGTGGAGAATTCAAGTGGCGCGTGCTCCTCATAAACTGCTACTTAAACATGAAAACAACAGGTTGTTAGGTTTCTGAGGTGTTAAGGTTTCTTTTGGGATGATCTTAGGCTATTTTAGATGGAGTTTCGAGTGGATCTTAAAGCTATTCTATTTGGGTTTTGATTAGAGAAGGAGATTGGCTAGGTTATTGGTCATCGGTTAAGAGTGTAGATGGTTTCGGGCCATGATATGGGTTGCTTAGAGAACATCATGTTTTTATGAAGAGGATTGGTTGGGTGTTGATTGGAGAATAAGATTGGGACTACTAGAGGGGGGGAAAGATAGATAAAAAAATGCATTGGTTTGGTGCTTTGGGTGGAAGAGGTTATTGATAAGGTGGTAGTGGTTGTTGTTTGGTTGGAATCCAACATGAAAGGAAAATGGGAAAAATTGGTTGCTAGTTTTTTTGCTTTTAAGAAAGTGGGTTTTTTTTTTTTTTGCTTTTTATTACGATTACAGATTTTCTCTCGATGTTTCTTAGTGTATACTCATATGAAAATTCCTAGGACTGCTTGGTCTATTTATTGGCCCTCATTTGCTTATCTTTTAATCTATACTAATCTTTTCTTTCCTCTTTATCTTTAATCTTCTTCATCTGCCTATCATTTTATCTCTTTGTATCTTCGTATCATTATCTTCTAATAGTTTTATAACGAGACTCAAACTCTTGATATTTATTTCAATCTCTGTTTCTTTACCTGCTCACCGTTTCCATCCTTAATTTTTTTAATTTTTCTGAGTTTTTAAAATTTCTCTTTTTCAACATGGGGTTAATAATTAGTTATGACAATATGTATGCGTTTTCTCTTATTTCCTTTATTTTCATTTATTTCTAAGTATTAATTTATTTTAATTTGTTAATTTTATTTATTATTTGTTGCATTTATTTGAGTCTACTAGATTTAATGTTCATGCATATTATTTTTCAAGTTTTCACACACATAATGAAAATAACAAAAGCTCTAAACCTGAGCTTTTCCCTTTCATATTAATAGATAGGGAGATTCAGGCGATGAGAGTGATTTATGTTCATTAATGCTCATTTGGATTTTTGCTCAGGCTTAAAATCACCCTATACATCGAATATTATGGAGCTACTCCCTCAATCATGTTACGTAATTTGGACAATATATGAACCTTAAAAATCTTTAGGAATAGACCAACTAAGCCAAACTTTACATGAGTAGTATCATATCCATTAGGGTTGACCCTTGATAAGACAAGAATTATATCATGACATATCATATTCATTAATGATTATGGTGACATTACCGTTTCTCCATCGATTTTTACAGGAAGTGTGATATGTCAGAAAATATTAAGATTATCATTGAGGATATGAGGACCAGGTTAAAAAAAGGCAAATATGATGAGGGAGATTGCCTACAAACAGGATTTGAGTCTAAATTGCCAAACGAGTGAAGCTTTAAGACCAAATGCCTAATGTCAGCTAACTATTGGATTATTAGGCGATTTTATCCTTACAATATCATATTTACTTCTAAAAAAAACACGTGGAAATAACTCGACTCCTCAAAATCAAGGTATAACCCTTGTATCGAGGTTATGATAAGGTTTTAGGAACCAAAATACTAATGTTTCACCTTCAATACTTACACATGACCCTCACTCTCGAGGAGTGTGATTCTGTTTTGGGTTGTTTAAAATCAGACTTGGTATACTTATATGTGTCACGAGAAGAAACTTTATCAAATTATGCCTAGTTGACCAAGGTAGACCATAGAATCATGGATGAATAAATGTCTAAGCAAGGTTTCTGTAAACCCCTGGCCTAAATTTTTCAGTATTAATGAAAATCTAAATTTAACCTTGGAATAAAAAGGGTTATTTAGAAAATAGAATAAAGAGATATTGAATAGATTGAAATGGGTTTAAATATTTTTAAAAAACCTTTGTATATGTTATTGTAAAATTAAGCTAAATTTGTAAACCTTGGATAAAAATCTATAAGGATTTTAGGAATTGAATATTTACACTAAGGGGATGGTAATGGATTTTAGGAGTTTGAAATAAAATGATTATGTGCTAATCTTAAAAATAAAAATACAAAAAGTACAAATTACAAAAACTCGAATAAAAACTAAATGACAGCGATCCATAAGGAAAGAAAGGTACAGGTATATAATTCAATGAAATTTGAAATAGCCTAGCTTAAATTCAGTATAAACAGGTGATGAAATCTGGAAAATATTACTTGAGAAACATAAAAGGGTGTAAAGAAAGATTATAGTGAGAATAAACAAAGTTCTTATATGTGTGTGAGAGAGAGAGAAAGGGGGGCACAGCCAGCATTGCAAGAAAAAAAAAGGAATATGATCTCTTCATTTTATTAAGCTTGATCTTTATAAAACCTAAAACCTAGGGAAAACTAAAGCCTACAAGGGAAAGTATGAAATTGTGCTAGTAAACACTTAATCACTTGAAATTATAAGATTTAGTGAAGGGAAAGTAAGGAGTTTGAGAGAGGAAATTAGGAAGGTGAAGAAAAAAGGAGAAAGCTTAGAGAAATTTTGACTGGTTAACTTTTAAAGTTCATATTATTATCTGGTGAAGTATTTTAAGTTTATTTGAACAAGTTATCAAGAAGTCTAGTTGATTTTTTTTATTGATTTCTAAATTCTTGATTTTAGGGTTCTTATGTGAAATTAGAGGTTTTGTGAAATTATTATGGGGTGATGTTGTTAAAGTGGAATAACATTGAAATATCCTAAAATAATAAGTAATTGAAAAAAGAAACTTGGTAATTTTTACATGTATAGGGTCGTCCAACTATAGAGAAAATTGGGTAAATGGTTTTAAACTTGTAAAAATTATATGTTGTGGTGAAAATTAATGTAGATATTGTAAACTAGAATGAAATTAATGATTGTATTTAGTTGTGGTAGAATTATCAAAGCACTTTGAATGAGGATTTGTTAAGATAAATATGTAAGATTGTGTTTTGATCTATGAAGATTATAATTAATGTTAATGAGATGATTTGTGATGGAAATTGGAAGAAATGAATGAAGAAAATTAAAACTCTTAGGGTCGGTCAAAGGAAGAAATTTAGGAAGTTTGGATAGTTGATGTATAATTATATGAGATTTTAACTAATTATGAGTATTGAAAAGAAGAAATGGGGAGAAATTAGGTAATCATATGTTTTGGGAAATTAAGTTAGTAAATTTAAATAAGGAATAATGGAAGTTGTGGTTATGAAAATAAAAATGTTTAGTTTATGATTTGGAATGTACCATAATGGAAATTGTTATAACGGAACTTAGTTATGGTTCCTAAGTTTATAAGAATTGATAGTTATGAATTGGTCCTGTTTTGACAAGGGACATCTCAGAAGCTAGACCACAAAGCAGAGTGGTTGTTGAGACATCATATACGGTAGGCAGGTATCGTACACCTTAATAATTTATTTGAATCACTTAAAATGTTTTATCTGTAATTTTCTTTGATATGGAAATCATGAGTGATATATAAAAGGATAAAAGGGTGAAAGAAAAAGAAAGGAATATGAAATTGATTAGTTGTCAAAGGTAAATTAAAAGCTAATGATATCAATGTGATGCATTGATATCGACATTTACTTAAATTTAATTAGTTGTTTCAAGTTATGGAGGCTAATGATGTCAATGGGTATATTGGCATCGACATTAACAAAGTAGACAATTAACAATACTACATAACTTGATTAGTTATTTTTGGTTTGAAAGGCTAATAATATCAATGAGTTCCATTGGTATCGACATTTCTTAAACTTGATTAGTCGTTCCTGATTTAGGAGACTAATGATGTAACGTCCCATGCTTTTAAATGCATTTATACTTAGTTCCAACTATCTTATACATGTACAAGGATGTACCATTTATTTACACATATTAGTAAGTTTTCCAACAATTTTGATATTATATGTAGATATCTTGATTTTAGATTTCTTCTTCTCCATTAAAAGGACCTATATGTTAAAGAACTAAATAACTTAGTAATCCTTTGAGAATAATTGATACATTCCAAGATAATTTCCTAAGACACATGTAATATTACAGAATTTAATTGATATTCAAATAGTCATAATGACTAGTATTTATCAATCTATATTAGCAAATCAACATCATTAACTTGATTGTACAAATTTCATGGTGGACTTCAACATAATACGTTTTCATATATTATTGACGAAACTCCTTGCTAATACTTATTATTAACTATCATCATCTCACTCTTTATAAAATTCCTTAACTTACAATCCATTTCATTACTTGTCTAAAGTTTGATATCACATTTCTCATGAGTTATCTTGTTGTATTACGTAATAAATATATGTAACTTATTTAAATACAATACACAGCTTGTTTCCTATCTTCATGTTACTTTTCAATCATAACGTTTCCATACCTTGTTTCTCTTTTTATTGTATTCTTTTTAAATTTTTTATTTTTATCTTACTAGCATATTTAATTCATTCCATTTCTTCATTTTGTAACACACTTATTTGTACCATAATTTATTCTATTAATTTATTTAATTCTCATTTCAATAAAATTTCAACAAAGTTTCCTTTTAATTTTCCATCATTTCAACATCTTTATTTCCCATTTTCCTATACAATAACAATTCATCATATAAAATGGTAGCTCGGGCATACCTTGGTTCATTAACTCTTTATTCTTCCATCATACTATCGTTATTTCCATAATAATATACAGATCCGTAATCATCTTTTTATGCTATACATATAATATTACCAAAGATAGACCTAAACAACTATACAATCAGTGACTATGCCAACTTTGTTCAGTGATATTCGTTGGATCTATAACACATATAACAATACAATAATATGATGATTAATACACAACATCACAATTCAAATGCAGTTGCATTATAACCTTTTGATATACATATAATATTATTAGGCATGTTCAATAAATCCTTTACATATGCAATTGCATTATAACCTCTCGATTCAAATTTCATTATAATTTCACTTGTTACCAATTTACCCTATATTGACATCCTTCCTTCAGTTTGTCCTTGACAAGGACTATATATTAATAGTTGAATACCTATGATACTTTTGTAACATCTTGTAATTCTATACCTCATCTTTAATATTTCTATGAAACATATTCAAGAAAACAAGACTAGAATTGAATCAAATCTAGTTTGTCTCTCTTTGAAACTCAAAACCAGTCTCCACTAAAAACTCGAAAAGTCATTGTTCACATAATAGGAAAGGTTATTGTTCAAATGGTTAGCCTGTTGAACTGACCATTACGAATTAATCAACTGGTTCATCTTAAACCAGAACAAACTATACGATTTCCAACCAACTCTTTCCATAACTATTTTATATAATTCAAAACATTTTCCAATCTTACTGCTTAATAGAAGTCCACATTTCCTCAACCTAATTCATAATGACAGGTTGGCATTTACTTCCACACCTTACTTACTGACAAATTGACATTAACCTCCATATCAATGGTAGGTTGGCATTAACCTTCGCTCATGAGTAGGCTAACATCAACCACCATTTCAATGGTAAGTTAACATTAACTTCCATATATAATGGCTAGTTGGCATTTCTCAGCATTCATCACCTTTGCATATGGAGATCACTTTTTATAATATAATTTCAAGTCCATAATTTTACATTTACTCTTTCTTAAAAATGCACAACTCACATATAATATTTTAGAATATTAATTTAACCAATAGCTTTGCTAAATAAATAACCACTTATTTTTCACCAATGTGTTTTAGTCATTTAAAATCTTAGTTCATATATTATTATTTTTCCTTTATAATCCATTATTCAATATTTCTAGCTATCCAATGTAGTGGTCACCAATTACCGACCTCTTCCTAACGGATGATCATAATTCCAGCAAACCCATTTGGTTCTCAACAATCAAATCATCCCCTCATAGATGCTATTTATTCCAGCCAACCCATTTGGTTGCTGATAATTCAGCAATCCCCTCACGGATGCCATTTATCTTAGCTAATCAATTTGGCTGACAATAGTTCAATCATCCCCTCATGGATGTCATTTATTCCAGCTAATCTATTTGGTTTTCAATAATCCAACTATCCCCTCATAGATGTCATTTATTCTATGAAATATTAATATGAAAGGTATAAATAGAAATAGACTTGATTATTTTTTCCTGGAAAATAAAAAGGCTAATGATGTCAATGAGTTCATTGACATCGACATGTTTTAGAAAAATTGATTAGCTATTCATTTGGATGAAAGCTAATGATACCAGGTGGGTTGGTATTAAGATACCTTTTATTAGTCATATTCGAAGTAATGACTAATGGTATCAATTTGGAATTGGTATCGACATTGGATAGTTTGCCTAGGTTACAAGTGGATAATGATAACATGAAGTTTAATGTTAAAAATTGGAATAAAAGATTAAAAAAAAAAGGATGATAAGTAAGAGGGATAAAAGATTTTAATTATCAGCATGGGTTAAAAAAATAGAACATAATTGCTTGTGTATGATGTATTAGTGTCAATTAAATAAAATCATTTGTTTATGTTGATTTATTGTTTTTTTTCAAGACCATCTCATACTTGTCAAGAGTAGATTTCTTTATCAGTATTGATTTTATAGACTAGTTATATTCTTTTTCATTTTTTATAGTAATATAATTTTGTTTAGGCATGTAAAATATGTTTGCTTAACTTATTTTTGTAGATATTTGAATTTAAATGGCTTATTGTATTTACATAATTTTCATGTATACCAGAATATTATGTAAACTCTCATGTATTCATAATTAGTGTGTTATATAATTAATTGTAAGTGATATTGGATGGCTTGGATTTAATTGATAAATGGTTGATATGGATCATGATTGAATTGTGGCTTGAAAATTGTATAGAAGTGTAGAATGGATACGTCGATAACTTGGGATACTCTATTTATAGAGAAAACTGTGTTGGAATTCTGATAGAGCACAAAAACAATTTTCCTGGTAATTCTATAATTTAAGTGTGTGTTTTGTCTTGAAAATTTAGGGTTGTTATAGTTTTAGTCAATGTTAGCCTTGGAAGAAGTTCATGAGGAGATCCAAGCACAATAAAAGTCTTAAAGTTGAAGCCTAAACTCAAAGTTGGAGGAGATGGGTGTCAAAAAGAGAAAATTAGAGATCAATCTTTAGTTTGAGATCATACACTTGTCACTATGAAAAGAGAGAGAGATAACTTGTTGACTCAACTCCATCAATAGAAACATGTTTTTGAGGAACTTCAAGCTTGTTTACTCAACTCCATCAATAGAAACATGTTTTTAAGGAACTTCAAGCAAAAGTATAACATAAGCCAAAAGGAAGCAAGACCACATGGTGGCAGAGATGGTGCGAGTTATAATTGTTATTGGGATGGTTAATTTAGATTTCTAATATATTTGTTAAATAATAAATGTCATCCAATATATGGATGGTCAAAGATATTGTCATGTATTGAGCAAGAGGATTTTCTATAGTCTTAGATAACATAAAAATATTGTTATAATTTATATAATTATATTAGTTTTAAGTAACTCCGAAGTAAAATGAGAATTCACTCGCAATCTAATTTATTTAGATTTTCTATAGTTTTAAATAACTGAACAATGTCATAATAGAAAAATTCATGTTATGTTATAAATAATTATGGAACATTATGATCATAATAATAAAAAAAACAATATGTTTGTACAAGTAAGGGAGAAAAAAAATTGTAACATTAAAAAAAAGGTCAAATACAAAAAATGACAATAAAGAAACACTTAAAAATCATAAACCTAGAAAATAAAACTAGTTTTGATAAAAAGAAAAAAAAATAGGAGAAAATGGGAAAAAAGAACTTATATGGTATAAGATACAATTTCGATGAGAATCAATCCTAGAAATTAAGTACAATATAATTTTCAAACACATTAGGATCCCATCAAAAAAAGATAATTTAAATTAAAAAATAAATAATTTAAATTCAAACTAAGCCGACCAAAATAGAAAAAGAGATGTAAAACAAATATATTAAGTAATTTTTTATTTTTATTTTTTTAATAAAGAAAATTAATGGTGTTTATAAGTGTTCAATAGACTAAAATGAACTTCTACAAATCACTGAAAGTATTTGAAAAAAAAATGAAATTGAAAAGAAAAGAAAAGGGATAATGACTTTCGAAGTGTACAAACTTTTTTTTATTTTTTATATTTGAGTATTTATACCATAATATATGATCAAGCAAGTACCTCTATTATTTTTATTATTAGATCATTTGGCATGATGAACTTGACAATATATTATCCCTAATTAGCCTTTCTTGCATTAGCAGACTCGAGATGATTGAGGGTTAACTTTACAATCAATGAATGTGGAGTTCTAAACCTCCAAATTAAATGTGGCTTATTCCTAATGGTAGATCTACATCCTCTCTACAGGGTTCAGTTCCATCAATGGTAGGTTTATATCCTAATCTCCACGGTGATCTTGACAAATACCTAACATAGTCAGTTATGATTGAAGAACAAATTCACCTATGAAAAAAAGAGTCCAAAGTTGTTTCTTCATGCTTAGATTCATTTTACAAGAAGACAAAAAAGGAGACCATGAAACATCACTTTCAGGAGGAAGGTTTTGAAAAATAAAAAATAAGAGTCTTTCATAAAACCTCTTGGCAAAACCACCATGGTTTTGCAACTTTTTGTTTTGGATTGCTTATAAAAGGGCAGGTGCTCTGGAATAGAAGGAATGTCGATTTTTAAAGAGAAAAAACTAGAGAGTAAAATTAAGATAAAACAAAGAAGAATTCTTGAGTAAATGGAGAGAAAAAGTTAAGAAAATTATGTGAATTTTGAAGGGAGAAAATAGAAATGAAGAAGTTCATATAAGACAAATTAGAAGCTGAGAACAAGGAGAAAGAAGTAAAAAAACCCAAAAAAAAAGGTTGCATTATTTAAAAATGTGTACCTTAAACTTTGATGAGATAATGTAGCCCAATAAGCATATCTCTTTATTTTAATGTCTTTCATGTCTATATTTTACTTGTTTGTTATGATTTTGTTGATTTAATTTTATTTTAGAAGCAATGTTTAGTATATTATTGTTCTTAGATTTAATATCCATTGTTATAAAAAATGAGTTCAAATGGTTTTGGGTATATAACTTGATTTTTTTATTGTTAAAATCATGTAATTAACATGTGTGAATGTTAGTTTTGATGTTTTGGAGTTTAGGTTGATCACTTGGTTATATTTTGGTTGAATCCATTGATGTTTGATTTATCTAAACTGTGATTTTAATTTGTTACTTGACATGATATTGGGTTTAGTCAAACTTTTGTACCTATTAATGATGATGAAAAAGAAATGCTAAAACTGATGTAACAGTGTTCAAGGATCTTAGGAATGTGCTTAAGGTTTTCTATTGATAATATGGTTGGATTCTTGGTTTGTTTCTTTTAACTATTTTCTTTTAGTTTGAAAGTTTTAATAAGTTAGCATAAACATGTTTGACGTAGGTTTAGGCCATGATTCAGAGGTTTTAGTCAATTTCAAGGTTTTAGTCCTTTCTAGGCAACTTCTAAGTTTTTTTGGGTTTAAAATGAATGTTCTTAGGTTGTCATTTTAAATTCCTTAAAAACTAATGTGTTGATATGTCTTGTGTACTTAGATCAAAGCTCAAACTTATACATGATTGTTTTATGCCTTTATTTTGTCTATTCAAAGCTGGTTTAGAATCAATTGATCTTTAGCATTTCTTAATGTATAGGTTAAGGTTAAAGGTTATCGGGTATGATTCATGCAATTTATAGCTTGTTGTTCCTATTTGATGTATATGCTTCAATCTTTTATACTCCACATTTTTGTGCCTTTGATTTGACACAATTTGGTTGAAATTTATAACTTACTTTATAGGTTTTTTATCTGTTCTTCGTGTTCTTGGATAAGATTCAAATAGTTTTTTTTCTTATGATTTTTATTCTATATTTTTTTATGTATGGGTCATTTTTTAGGCCATTGGGTTTGGGTTGGGAGGCCTAGCTCACGTGGCTAAGCTGAGTCTATTAGTGTTAAGGACATGTATAGTTAGTTAGAAAATTTTTGAAAACATAATGGTGATTTACATAAGTTAGAATCCCAATTCTAATGGGGCTTAGGGAAGCCTTTTCTTCCAACCCAGCCTAGAATAGACTCAAGGTCCAATTTTCTAGTTCAGATGTTGACACCAAACTGATTAGTACTTAAAAATGCATTTTATCAAGGTTTTATATCATCATTTTGCACTTGAAGTATCAATAACTCCTTAACTATAGCATGTTTTATTATAACATGTCTAATAATATAAGATACCTTTAATTTATGGTAAATATCTATCTTAAATGCAGGCCTACCGCATAAATGAAAGGATTGATTGATGAGTTTAACTACTAAAATTGAGAAGACAAAAAAAGGGCTAAACTTAGAAAAGAGATGTTGGTTCAGTCCAAACTGGAACACCATTCAGTTATTGGATCATAACTGGAGCTGTAGAACTTGGATTTAGGTCTGGTTTATATGTATGGAAAGCTAAGACATATGCCTAAAACTTTCATTCAGAGTTCAAGATTCAAAAAGGTCGTTTTTGAGTTCAAATTATAGCAACAACGGAGAAGCCGGAATCCATCCTGCAGCCCAGATATTGTTCAGTGTTTAGCCCATATCTCAAGTTCTAGAAATCTAAATGCACCGATTCTTTTTTTTTTTTGGAAAGCTAAGATAATTTTCTAGAACTTTCATGAAGACTATTTATTCAAATTCTGACGTTAGCAATGACGTTTTGTGCAGACAAGAAGATAAAGATTGTCACCAAGTCAAGATGTGGCCACCCACTCAACAATTAGTCATCAAATCAATAGTTCTGAATTTTAGCCTATAAAAGAAGGCATTTGCCATGCATTTAGGCATCTTGATTTTCAGATTAAGATCTTGTTCTTGCTCTTTTTCTTTATATTTTTGTAATGCTTAAGTTTTGTTTATATTAATCTCTTGTTTATGTTTTTCATTTCCTTTCCTTTACTTAGTTAACTTATATCTTATTTATGTTCTTATCTTGTTTATTTATTTTTCTTTCTTTCATTATGTTTAGCTAAGTTTATTATGTTAAGGTGAAAAGGTTACACTAATGGTGTAAGAATAAGTATAGTATAAACTCAACATGGACTTTAATGTTTGATACTAACATGTTTTGTATTTGTTATCTTGTTCACTTTTAATACTTTGCTTGTTAAATGGTTAATCTAGATTTATGTTGTATAACCCTTAGTACAATAAATACTTGGCACTTTCATAACCCAATCGTATGGTATAACTAACACCTGTGCTATGAAAAGAACTTGATTTGTTGTTAACATAAGTTATAATCATGAATACCTGACAACATTTATAAGTATTATCATTATTCAAATAAGATAACTAATATAATCATGTTAACAATTTATAATCTAATTGGAACCTCCTTTGTGTGTGGTTTCTAGTTGAGTAATAAAAAGAATTTATACTATACCTGTTTGAAATACCATTAGTGGATCTTCTAACCTTGACAATTATTTTATCCTTGTTTAATCTTTATATCAATATCACATCTCAAACCTCTCTTCATCTTCTTTTCCATTATTATCTATTTTTTTATCTGTAGTTTATACAGTTAACCTCCCTGTGATTTGACCTCAGTCTTGCTATATTATTTATTATTTCGACACTCCTACACTTGGGAGAAGACATCAACTCTTTGGTCGTGCCACAAACCAAATAGAAAGAAATGTAGAAAAGGCTATGTTTAAAATGAAATAGCAAGTAAGGTCTGGGCCATAATTATTGAGGCTCACAATTATTTATAATTGAGGAAATTGATGAAAAATAACTGAAAGGAGGTTTAGTTATAATTGACAATTCAATTGACTTAAAAGAGCCTATTGTGACTAGAAAAGGCTAAAATATCCTTACATACTATGGTAGGGAGTCTTAATCCAAGAACTATGAGGGTTCAAGTAAAAATAAATAGTCAACCAATTATTGCATTGATTGATACTAGGAGTACTCATAAATTTTTCATCCTATAATCATGAAAAAAGGTGGGGATGGATGTTGCATTACATTGGCATGTATGAGTAAAGATTGTAGATGGCACAAATATTATAAAAGAAGAAAGTTGTTTAGATCATAGGTTTAGGATCTAAGAGTTTCAGTTTTATAAACATGTCTCAGTAATCCAACTAGAAAAGTGTGATATAGTATTGGGTGCTTAGTGGCAAAGGGACCTATAACTCGTCCTATGAGATTTTTTTTAAGATAATTATGGAGTTCCAATTAAATAGACTTGCGGTTGAACTAAAAAGTTTGGAAGTCTAGGAATCTAACATTAATTATAGATTGAGGTTTATGCATAAGTTAAAAAGGGAGGCTAAAGGGTTGTTTTTATAGTTTTAAGGGGTGAAATTGAGTCTAAGCATGTTGGTAAGTACAGGTTTTAGTGAAAGAGTTATTTAAGGAATTTAGGATAGTTTTTGAAAAACCAAAGGGGCTTCCACTATAGAAGACCATGAACACTTCATCATGTTAAGAGAATGGACTCCACCAATCAATTATAGGCCCTACTATTACCTATACTACCAGAAAATAGATATTAAAAATATTATGAATGAGTTACTGAAGTTAAGAACTATTAGACCCAGTCATAATCTATTCTCATCTCTAGTTCTATTAGTAAGAATGTCATATGGATCATGAATGCATTGATTATTGAGTACTCAGCAAGAAAATATTGATGGAATAATTCCCTATTTTGGTTGTGAAAAAGCTATTAGATAAGCTATATAGGTCAGAGTACTTTTCAAAACTACCTAAGGTCATAATGTCGCCAGATCAGGATGAAACTGGAGGACATTCTAAAGACAACATTTTAGCCTCATATGGGACCTTTTGAATTTTTAGTCATGCTCTTTGGGTTGATTAATGTTTTATCTACATTATAGGTCCCAATGAATAAGGTGTTTAAACCTTTCTTTAAAAAGTTTGTTCTAGTATTATTTTTTTACAATATTTTGGTGTATAATTAAACTAAAAGTGATCATTTAAATCACTTGAGCTTTCTCTTAAGTCTTTTAAACCAATATAAATTATATGTCAAAAATCCTAAGTGCATATTTGTTTATTAGAAGGTTAGATATAATATCGAGTGAATAAGTAAAGGCTAACCTAAATAAGGTTAAAGTCATAGTTAAATGGCCTATGACCAATAACATTAAATCTTTGAGGGGATTTTTGACCTAATAAGTTATTACATGAGGTTTATTTATAGTTATAGGGTCATAATAAGCCCATTAACTAGATTGTTGAATAAGAAAGGGTTATGTTGTTGGGATAAATTGGTTGAGAAAGCTTTTGTACTTTTTAAAAGGATAATTAATAGCCCACTAGTGTTAGCCATACCTGACCTTACTAAGCTCTTTACAATAGAATGTTATGCATCTATGGAGGGTATTGCACCGGTCTTAATGTAGGAGGTAGGACTCATTTCCTATCTTAGTAAAGTAATTAAACAAAAATAGTTAACTTTATCCACTTATAAGAAGAAACTTGTTGCCATTGTAATGGCACTTCAGAAATAGAGGCCTTACTTATTAGGGTAACCTTTTAATATACGAATATACCAACAAATCTTTAAGTACCTGTTAGAATAGAAGATAGGCACATATATTTAGCATAAATGGATCTCAAAGTTGATTGGGTATGACTTTATAATGGGATATAAATCTGGCAATGAGAATTTAGTTGTTGATGTGTTATCTTGAGAACCTAAAGGTGAGTTATGCTAAAGATTGGAAGATATAAGAAAAATTATAATAGATGAAAGATGACATGGTGGATGTCGTCGAATATCAATTGAAGTAAAGGATTTTGCTATACAAGGGAATAATTTTTATTAGTAAGGAAACTACCCTCAAGTCATTCATAATCATTATGCAATATATATATTATAGACCTATAATAGTCCATTTTTGGTATGAGAAAAATCTAAGACAAGAAAGGAAGGATTTTTTTGGGTAGGTATGAAGTACGAAGTCTGAAGTAAAAGATTACATTAAACAATGTGAGGTTTGTCAACATGCTAAAGTGGAAAATATTAAACCCTCCGGATTACTACATCCTCTACTTATTCCTTAGAGACCTTGGTCATCTATCTTCATAGACTTCATTGAAGGACTACCCCACTCTAATTACTATTCAATGATTCTAGTAGTTTTCAATAAACTATTTAAGTATGCTTATTTCATGGCATTGGTATAACCATACATTGCCATAAAGATAGCACAAGTATTTTCTAATAATGTCATGAAGATATATTTTTTGCCTAAAAGCATTATCATTGACAAGAACCCGTGTAAACCCCATGTTGAATAGCAAAATTTTCAATTGTAAAACAATAAATTAAGGGAAACTTTTTATGATTAGAATGAAAAATCCCTAGAAAATTGTTAAAATCCTAGGTAATAAAATAAAAATAAGTCTGTTAAACAAAAATACTTGTGATTGGAGTTTTGATAAAAATACCATGTAGGCTATAAAATGAGTGACATTGTTATAGTTATGAAGAAAAACGCTTCTCCTCCTTAAAAACCCAATAGCCATTGTTAATACAAAAGCTTGGGAAATTTTGCTTTTCTCCTCCTTTCTTCTCCAAGTTCTCTTAAGTTATGTGGTATGGAAGTATGATAAAGTGTTTTCTACTCATTATATGAAAGCAAATTAGCTAAACTAAGAGAGAAATAGGGGTTGGAAGTTTGGGAATCAGAGAGAGAAAGTGTGTAAAAATTGAAGAGGAAGAGAAAAAAAAACCTTGAAATCAATAAATTAGGTGATTTGGTAGTGGTAAGAGGTTCTTATCCAATTAATTTCAATTGTTTGTTAGATTTTGGTTGGGGGATTGAAAATCCCAATTTTCATGTTTTAGGGTTTATGTGAAATTAAAAGGCAACGCAAATTTATGTTAATTATTGAGAAAATATGATGTATATGACATATTTAGGGACTAAATTAGAGGAATTGAAAACCAATTATGGAAAATTAGGACATTGGTAGCCTATCAGGAATTGGAAATATGGGGAAATGAGAAATGTGATTAATTTGTGTTTTTCTGGCATTCTAATGATGTTTAGAATGCTTAGGATTGATTATAAATGTTATAATGTAGACTACTACAAGTTTAGTTAATGTTATTATATGCATAGAATGATGGAAGTGTGGAAGACAGAACAAATTATACTGAAATTAGTGCTCTAATTATATTATAGAAGTTGTTTTTGGTATAATGATGGAATCATTTTTAAGCATGATTGAGATCCATGTAGAATAAATCATTTTGGTATTAAGTTATGACGTTAAATGTGTAAGGAGGGAAGTATGGAAATTGGTAAGATTATGTAGATTTTAGTGTCTTAATAGTGTTATGATATTTAAAAATTAAGTTGGGAACTTGTAAACTAGATGATTATATAAATGTTATATTTAGTTTGGCAAGTTACTAAAATATGAAATAAGAAAATATGTAACACCCTATAAATTTCAATGCAATTTTGAACTTTTTTACAATGTTATAATTGAGAAAAGAGGGTAAATTTTGGTTTTTTACAATTAACCACTCGATTGATATGAAACAACACTAACACCTTCTTAAAACTTTCATAACACATAACCAAACACAATATCATAAAAAATAGTAACACACATACATGCACCGTCATTTAATGTATTTTGTAAAATTATAAAATTCATTATTTATTCTTGTATGGTTGTTCAATTCACCAATCACATAATCAATGTTTCTTGTCTAGCCTTTATACTTCATTTTTTATATTTACTTTTTACTTTTTTTATTTGAACCTTTATTTTCATTATTACTCCTTATATTTCAATACCAAGCTCACAACCTTATTTAATACTCTTAAACACATCTCGTTATACTAACATACATTTAATCTCAAATTTCATTCTCATTCATCAATCTTTAAAAATTTATGATAATTGCATATCACAACTAGCACAACCTTTCCCTTCTATGTACCATTTACTTCATTATTTTAAGTTCAATCTTTGTTACATTACTTTCAGGCCAACATTTTTTTTTTCATAACTATAACCATAAAATCTTTTTCTTTTACTTTGTTACAAGTCATTTATTATCATATTTCAATACTTTGTTTTTGAACACTTTAATGGTTACTCTGTATAAGATAGAAGTGTGTGTGTGTGTGTAGATGTCCCTACACATTACAACACTTAATTGTATCCATGAATATTATAAAACTTTACTCATTAATTTTCTTTTCTTAAGTGACATCTATTACACCATTCATATTCTTTTTAAAGAAAGTTATTTAGGTTATTTTAACTAATTTAACAAAATTTCAAATGAGATTCCCCTATATGGAACCCTACCCAAAATTTCATCTCGTTATTTTTTTGAAGATGAAGGGAGTGTAATGGATATAGGTATTGTTGAGAATAAATAATATTAGCAATGATAATGAGGTTGAATATCAAGAAAAAAACAAGTCAAGAAGTGAATATGTTTGATGATTTATCAATCAATCAATACATTAAATACTTCTAATTGCTATGACTAATAATCTAAAAAAAAACATTCAAAAATGTAAAACTTCTCTTCTTTCGGCAAAACCTTGTGTGAGGAAATAAAACATGAAAATTTATTTATAAATTTCTTAGTATATCTAGGAACTAAATATAGTTGAGCACATTCAATTACATAACAAGACACCATAATATAGGGAACAATTATTCATTAACAATTAAAGAAAATTTTGTATTTTTAGTTGTGAACTTTCTGATTCTATTTAAGTGTTCATATTTTGATATTTTTTCTTTGAATGAGTAAAATTTTAAAGTTTTACTAATCAAGTACCTACGTTAGATTATGTTTAATTAAACACTGAACGTGACCATTAATTTAACACAAAAACTGACATATATATCAAGTGTGCATGGATCTTTCACTTTATTTTTAATTTAGTCCTTGTAATTTTATTTTTTTCTATTTCATTATATGTACTTTTATATTTTAGCTTTAAGTGTTATATTATTATTATTTATTAATAAATAAAAATTAAATAAATTAGTTAATTATTGATATTTTCACTAATTGCCAAGTTAAAATCATTGCACGGGTAGTATTTGACTTGGTAAGGATAAAAAAAAACAACATCAAAGGAAACAAAAAGCTTGGAATGGATTTTTTTTTTTTTTTTAGTAAATGAGATCAAAGATTTAAATAACCAATTGGTGCATATATAAAGTGATGTGATCCTGGCTATGACATTAAAGGATCCATAATAAGTGTCCATTAGGTTTATTCTAAAACTCAAACAATGAAAGCGTTAATATCATGGTTATGAGAAGTAATAGTAACATTGTTACTTTTAACAATGATCGAGGTATCTTTCTTTTCTTTAGGGTATTTGGCCTTACCCTCCTCATTCAGATGTGATGGACCACCCCCGGTGTTAGTCTTCCAATTGGGTTTCTAATGTGTCGAAGAGCCTAATGATTGGCTTTACTGAATGGACCCTTCTGTTTATGTTGTTTCTCCACTTTTATAACCATATGAACTATTTCCTCTAACTCCACTTAATGATGCAACTCCACAATAAGAGCTATGTCACAATTAAAGTCGTTCATGAATCAAGCCATAGCAGCCTCCTTATCCTCCCTAATATTAGCTTGAATCCTAGCAAATTCCATCTCCTTGAAATACCCATCAACACTTTTTGTACCTTGATTCAAACTTTGCAACCTTCGATACAATTCTCTATATTAGTGGTTAGACACAAATCTCTTTTTCATAAGAGATTTCATCTCCATCTCAAATATTAACTTGCCTCTTATAATTTATCCTATAATTTGTCACTAACTGATCCCACCATACAATGACATAGTTAGTAAAAACATTCACAATAAGCTTGACTTTATAGGGCTCATGATAATTGTGACACTTAAAAATCTACTTCACCCTCTTCTCCCATTCTAAACAAACTTTTGGATCATTCTTTCCTTGAAAAGTTGATATTTTCAGCTTAATTATACCTAAATCTCCATCAAACTCAACATTATGATCTCGGTACTTATAATTACTCATCTAGACAGAGTTATCACCATATCTTTCCCCTTCAAACCGATGATTCTGGTGCTATCCAAAATGTTCCCTAGTTCCATGGACACATCTTCAAAATCAATATTACTCATGTTTGCATTGTCAGCCATAAACTCATCCATATCAGTGTTAACTCGCCTAATAGCCCTCCTAACATTAAATCTTTTTTTAGGCCTATTTTGAACCCCATCATGATCATTAGCACGTTGCCTCTCTAACCTATCTTCAAATTCATTTGCCATCCAACCCATTCATTGATTCGTAATGCATAACTGAGTTATAATTTCAATGTCTCCTATGGTGTCATGTTATTGCTAGCCTCCGACATCTTTGATTCTGAAAAATTTTTAATTGAAAAGAAATATATATTCCTCACCTAATTTCTCACGTGTTTACACTCCTCTGATGTTTCACTCAAATATGCTCACTACACCGTTTTCCTCTCATCTCACCTTTCTTCGGCTCTTACATAACTAAAATCAATACCAAATATAAAAATATTAACGATGTATCTAAATATGTGTATATGACTCAAGAAGCAAGAAAATATGAAAATAAAAAACATGAAACTGTTATTACAATTTTACGAGTAATAAACAAATTTATATGAAAAATATATGTTTTTAAAGACGCGAAAGAAAATAGATGCAAAGGTAATCAAAAAAATTTAAATGACACCTAAATATATCAATTATGGTGTTATTATATAATTATAATTCAAAAATAACAGAAGCAAAACAAGTTTGCATTATCGATGCAAATTAGACCCGTTACGACAAGTTCCAATCTTGAATTTAGTTCCTATAGTAAACGACCTCCAAATGACCTCAAATTTTGTATGGGATGTGATTAAATATCATAGAGCCAATATATCAAATTTGATAATTATCTAAATTGGTTTGGTCTAAATTCTCCCTTGTTTGTGCGCTGTGATAAATTTGACAAAATTGACTTTTCAACGTTCTTTTCCTCTCTTTTTTACTCTTTATATTACTGATATATTTTGAGACATCAACAAACTAAAATAACATCTTTTTTTAAGGAACCCTAGACGTAAATTACTAAACTCTAGACATAAAATAATCGAAAACTGGATCAAAGATAACTAAAGCTAAGAAAGTCGAAACTAACATGAGGAAAATAAATGATATAACTTGATTTTAAAGCCTAGCTCTAATACCAACTGATGTGAACCTCTTGATCACATCGTTAAGCAACCCTTAATAAAATAGATAACAAACCAGAAAGCCAACAATCAGGTTTGATAAAACTCTGACCCAAAGGTAACCATGTACCTAAGAACTAAAGGTATTAGAAAAAAGTCATGGACCCATAGATAACCTTGTATCTAAGAACTCTAAGTATATGAATGATGTCACAAAGACAATTAATCTTTGATAAGTCAGTGTATGATCTTTATCCTTGCAATGAAAGGTTATTTTACCACAAACAAATAAAAACAAAACTCACGTTTAATAATGGATCCCTTTTGGGTTTCAAACTAATGAGCCTATACTAGTAATCAAATAACATAAATCTAATAATGAAATAAACTCCTGAACAATATCTAAGGGGCCAGATAAAACAGAAATTAAAGATAATTATTTAACTTTAAATAAATAAACAAACAAACAAACAAAGTCTTTATGCTAAAATTCCTCCATGTAACCATAAATATCTCTATTTTTTCACATTTGTAGAAGATTTTATTTCTGACTTCAAATACGTCGTTCTCTCTTATCTAGATGAATTACTAGGCCTAACATATATGATTTGAAAGCTTGCTATGTCTAGTTTTTATCCCAACTTGAAATATAACAAACTTCCACATGTATCTTCAGATATGTCTCACACAGTACACGAATGTCTAGTTTGACAGATTTAACAGGATTCATCTAGTAAATTTGACTCTCTTCAATAATATGTTCCCAAACTCTCTTTAACCTGAAACTTTACCACAATATAATTTTATGTGTTTAGTATTTTCCAATAAAAGTTTAGCTTGATCTAATGTACAGTTTGAGAAATATGTCTAATTTTGCAAAACTAGTCAGCAAATATTTTAAGACCAAATTCAGATCTAACTTGGTTCGTATCACTCTACCTAAAGCCTTTTGACATATCCCTTGCCTTTTCTAGACAACTACAGGCTCCTTTTAAGTATGTAAAAACCAACTAATTCAAGCTTATAACCATTGCAAGGCTTTTAACCATCCAAAAAGGTTTAGAGAGTGAAATGTAAAGAAAATAAAGTATTAGACTAAAATGTAAAATTTTCATTGAGCAGGGATTAATAATGAAAAAAAATTACGAAAAAAAACATTAAGTGCTAAAAAAGCTAAAAATGCTCCTATGCTATGGTATTTTTGTAAAAACTTTAGGGACACTTGCCACCCAAAAATGAAGGGTGTCTCACTTGTTTTTTATAGCATGTATGACTTAGTTGGGTCACCGTTAATCATCATTCTTGATGTTGATGAATTCTTCTCGTTAAGGTTTTTCTGATGGTTCTAATGATGTCGTAATTAGAGATTAAGTGTGTCTCTAGAGTCTTTTTCTTTTCTTTTCTCTTCTCTCCTCTCTCTTGCTTATTTAATATTTTTTTATTAGAAGTTGTTATTTTAAATAACAAAAAATTATAAAAGTCATTATAATATGTGGTATTTCACTAATGTTTTGCCAATATTTTCGAAACAATGTGCTAAAAAATAGCCAAAATTCACCGGATAAAAAGCAAGCAAAGTTTTAGCTTATCAATTCTGCCATCTTGCCATACGATAAGGAAGTGGATTGAACGCGCTAGAGCGGGAGAGTAGAGGGAGAGAGAAATGGTCATAAATACGAGGTACAGCAAACGAAGGCTATTGGTCGCTAGGAGAACGAAAGAGGCAAATGGGGCCCTCTTCCCGTACTCTTGGATTGGACCTTTCTGGAAAGATTTTCCTTTTCTTAACATTATTCTCATTTCCTTTTCTGATACCATACCTTACCTCTCTCCTCTCCTCACCCACATTTGCCTTTTCTCCTGTTTACACTGTCCAAGCTTCTCAATTTCCCAAATTACCCCTCTCTACTTTATTCCCTTTCCTTTATCACCCTTTTCCTGATTCAATGTATCCTTTTGTTTTTTCCTTTGGTAAAGCCCATTATTGATTCGTGAGGACAATTGTTTTTTTTTTTGTTATTTTAAGCTCATAAAAAATCTTTAAGCTACGCTGTGCACACTGGCCCGCGCACTTCAGTGAGATTTTGTTTTTTACAATCTTAATTAAATTTAACTAACCTTATTTGATCAACATAATAACTCGTAAATTTATCATGTTAGATTTTAAAGTAAATTAGAAGATAATTAACCTAGAATAACTTAGCTGACATAGCAATCTAGTTTCTTATGATTTGATTTAAAAAGATAAAACGATATAAATTTAATGTTTTTTACAAAAAAACTAAAACAAAAATGTATTTTTATTAACTTATGGGTTAACACATCTAACCCATGACTTAGATAATAACCGTAATTGGTTTTAATAATTTTATTTTTTAGAATATTTTTTATTTAATTAAATAATTATAAAAATAGATATTTACAAGAAAAAAAATTAATAAAATTATTGAGAAGAAATCAATTTCTTTGATCTAAACTTCATTATCTTATCAATACATCTTTTTATTGTTTGAATGAAAATATTTTTTATTATAAGCATTTTTTAAAAAATAAAAACATATCATGATCTAAAATAAAATAGAAAAATTAAGGTGATGTACAATTGAAGGGAGATAATTTAATAAATTTGATAAAAAAATAAAAAAAAATCATAAAAGAATTTAAAGAAAAATATTATTTTCATTGAATATTCATAAGCAATCTCTTATTTATGATTTAAAATTAGAAAAATTAAGGTAATGTCTCAATATTTTGTATATGATTGAAAAGAGACAATTTAATAAATTTGATTACAAAATGTAAAAAAATCATAAAAGAATTTAAAGAAAAATATTATTTTCATTGAATATTCATGAGCAATATTTTATTTTTTATTTTTGCATTATAAGCACATAGTAATTGAACATATTTGTTAACATTCCCATAAAAAAAAAATGATATTATTTAAGAGTCATGGTAAGATTAAACAATAATTATAAAATCATGTGAAGCTTTTTTTTTCATCGTGTATTTCAATGAAATAAAAAATAAAAAAAAAACATAGAAAGGGCTTGGAGCCTTGGGCAAAAAGATAGGGTCCACTTGCCTAACCTAAAAAAAAAAATTAGGCTCGCTTAGGTTTGCAAGACAGAACCTTCAAATTTTTTTTCAAGTGTGAATAACATGCCGTCTGCTAATTTATTTGTTTTTTAAAAAATAAAGCAAATGATGTGTCATCTTTCATGGACAACAATACGTCATTCGCTATCCTAAATTACAGCTATCACAGAGGTTGTCAGAATATTGATTTGTAGTTTTTTTATTAAAAAAACCATTCTTTAACCTAGTTTCATTAAAAAAATAATAAACACTCTTAAAATTTCAATAAACCAATTTCTCACCTTAAAAAACCCAAAAAATATCTTTTTTCAATTTTGATATATTTTTTCCAGCAATTTAAAATCTCAAAAGTACTTTAATAACACTCCTCTTATCAAGAGAAAAACACTAACAACAAAATTGGTTTTTTTTTTAATCATAAAACATGGGCAATCAATTGCTTTCCTTTCCTTTTCATTTTCCAATGACTCTCTCTCTCCCTCCCTCCCTCCCTCCCGTCTTAAACTCAGGAATTGAAATATGAACAAGATGAAGTTTTGGATTAAAATATAAAAGTTCTAAACTAAAAGGATAAAAAATGAATTTGAATGAATCATGGAAGTAAATTTCTTTAAAAAGGCGTTAGATGAACAACATCAAAAAAGAAATAAATTATGTTTTTTTACCTCAATTTTGGCCCTAACATTTTCAATTTTATTCAAAATTGAGCTTTTATCTAATATCGAGATATCCTTTTGACATCATGACAATCCCATAAAATGTTAGTTGAAACAAATTATCAAACTCAATCTCAAATCAATACAATACAAAATATTAAAATTAAAAATAAAAATCAATGATCAAAGCAGAAAAAAAATCAAAGGATCACATGAAAGAAAAAAAACTAATGAAATTCACAACGTTTTGCAAGATGAACGTGAAAATCACCATTTTTTAGGGTTTTTGTAATTATTAAAGATATTTAATTTCTTATCATAAATATTACTTTAACTAATTATTCTATAATTGTGATGGTTATGTTTAATAAAGTGCAATTACGGTTTCAAAAGTAATTTGCTACCTTAAAAAAACAAAAAATAAATAGGGCCTTTTGTTTTATAGTTTACTAGTTTTTAATTCCATGTGTTATATGTTGTTGGATAAAAATTTTTTTTACTCAATACTAAAAAAGATGTAAGTGTTGTCAATGTTTTTTACCATGAAGAACTTTTTTTAACTACAAACTCAAAAGTTTATAAATGTGTTCAATAAAATAATTTAAAATATTATATGCGATAATAAATGATAATAAATTTGTTGATTCTAACAAAAGATCGAGAAAAAAAACTAAGATAAAAATATTATTCTTTAGAAAAAAAAAGGTTGAATATTTGTTTCAGTTTGAAATTGATTCCTGAAGTTTTAGTTGGTTTAAATCAATAAAATTAAATTTTATTCTTTTCATATTAAGCATTAACTCAATATTGAAAGATATTCTTAACATCACGAGAACACAATAAAAAATCAACTAAAATAAAATAACTAATGTGATTCCAAGTTAACTCAATGTGAAAGGATTAAATTGAGAATACAAACAGAAAAAAATATTATGGGTAACTATTGTAATCCATAATGGATTGTGTTATTTTCATGTGTTGTATTCCAATTATTTTTATTAATATTTCTTCTATCTCGCATTATCTTATGTGTTCATGATTCTAATAATTGTTTCATAGTTTATCAATGGTTAATTTTGCAAAATAAAAGAAAAAGATTTGGGGTGTTGAAAAAAGTTTGAACGATCCAACCAAAGAAAAAAAATGGATGCAAATGAAAAAAAAAAAAATTAGGTGGTTCACTATTCATATGAACAGTATTTCCACTCGAAGTTTTTTAAAGTAATTTGCTACCTTAAAAAAAAATTGGGGCTTTTGTTTTATAGTTTACTAGTTTAATTCCATGTGCTATGTTGTTGGATAAAACATTTTTTTACTCAATTCTAAAACAGGTGCAAGTGTTGTCAATGTTTTTCTATCATGAAGAAATTCTTTTAACTATAAACTTAAAAGTTTATAAATATGTTTAATAAAATAATTTAAAAATTTATGTGATAATAAATGATAACGAATTTGTTGGTTTTAACAAAAGATCGAGTAAAAAAATTAAGATAAAAATGTTATTTTTTAGGGAAAAAAAAGGTTAAATATTTGTTTTAGTTTAAATAGTTGGTTTGAATTAATAAAAATGAATTTTATTTTTTCCATATCAAACACTAATTTAATATTGAAATATATTCTTAACATCGCAAGAGTACAACATAAAGTTAACTGAAATAAAACAACAAACTCAATCCCAAATTAACTTAATATGAAAGGATTAGATTAAGAATATATATATATATATATATATATATATATATATATATATATATATATATATTGTGGGTAACTATTGCAATCTTTTTTTAATATATTTCTTTTATCTTGCTTTATGATTCCAATAATTGTTTCATGATTTATTAATGGTTAAGTTTTCAAAATAAAAGAAAAAGATTTAGAGTAGTAAACAAGATTTGAATACCCAATGAAAGGAAAAAAAAGAAGAAGGATGTAAATGAAAAAAAAATGTTCACCATTCATGTGAACAGTATTCCCACTCCAAGTGTTTCAATGTCTAGTATTATTATATGCTTGCAAAGAACTATATACATTTACTTATTAACCTTAAAAATATATCTATATTATTTCATAATTTGACCAATTCCTTCATAAAAAATCAATTGTAAGTAATTATGAATATAGATGATTGTCCTTAGCATATCATATACCTTTGTGCTATTTTTTAAGAAAATTTGAAGGTATTTAATTATAATAAGTTCAAATAACCCTAGAAATCACCATTCTACATAGTACATTCTATAGCAAAAGCGTAAATGAGCTCTCAAACTCAATTATATGATGGTATGTGTCGTTGAAGTTTGTGGACCCTTTTATTGAAGTGTTAAAATTGACAATTCCATCCGATCATATTTTAACATTAATTAAATAACAATACTGCTTAAATAAATAAATTAAAAAAGCAAAATATAACCCATTAATTAGCACAAAGAAATAGAATCTAAATTATAAAATCTAGATGAATTAAAATATAACCCATCAATCTTGTTTCTCTTTAAGCAATCGAACAAGTGACATCGGACCTCCCAATTATACATGGGCATACAACTAGTTAATTTACTATTATAATTAATGCTGCAAATTATAATTTCATATGGTATTTATAATTGAGGGATAAGTATTCCCTCTAATCCAATATTAATTGGACCTTTTGTTTATAAAAATATATTTGAAAGGGTGTAGTTTAAATATTAAATTTGAGATTTGAGTTTAAGCTTGTTTAAGCTAAGACTTTGTAGTTATGTCTTAAAAAAAAGTAGTTATGCCACGTGTTTCTAATGGTACTTTAGTGGTAAGGAAAAAAAAAAAAGCTACACCAACCTATTTCTTTAATCAATTATATTTAACAAAAATTTTAATATAATCATGCGAAGCTTACATGGTTTTTTTTATATATATAAAACAATTATTCTTGAAAATCTTTTTCTTTTATATATATATATATATATATATATATATAACCCATAAATCCTTCGTCTTCCTATATAGTTTTATTTTTATATATATCCCATAAATCCTTCGTCTTCCTATATAGTTTTATTTTTAGGTGATTAAAGAAATTTCATTAATTTCATTGTTTTTTTTCAATAAAAAAAAAATCACGTAGATTTTAAGTGACCATCAATGCATCGTTTAAAAACATGTTGTAAATTGTATTTAACACAAATTATTTATTTGTATGTTTTAGATTATTTTAATATGTTGATCTCAAAAATAATTTTAATATGTTTTGGTATGAAAAATACTTTAAAAAACAACTGTAATTACAACCACACTCTTAAACAGTCACTAAACATTTCTTTTGGTTGAATAAAACTAATAAAAAAATTAAATTGAGAATTGATTTAATAGATATTAAAGATAAAATTTATGAGAATTACTCCATTGTAATTTTGCAAGGAAAGAGAGGGGTGGAGGGGTGACTTGTGACGTGAGGGTGTAAATAATGATAATTAATAGCTAATTAAGGTAATTGAGTAATTAGCCATCTTTTGAGTCTTGGTGTTGTCTGTTTCTACTAGCGGGCAACAGAGGGAGAGAGAGAGAGAGAGGATGCTTTTCGATTTGGTTAACGTGGGAAAGTTGAAGTGAGAAAGAGACGGTTCTTTCTCTCTTCCATTCTCTCATTTCCCCATCCTTATGTCCCTTTGAGAAAATAAATAAATAAATATATTAATTATAGACAGTAGACAGTAGACGCCCACCATAAAGCAGTAAAATCTTGTTTGTTCAGGTTTAAAATTAAATTAAATAAAGAAATATTGGGTAATTACAGAAGCCAAAATAGACAAACAGCGGATCAAATTTTATTATCAACATCAAATAAGAAAAGAAACAAAGGGTCTTCTCTCAAAAGAGAGAAAACCTATGCAAGCATGCCAGGAGCCATAAAAACCATCTAGTAGTAAATAAAAAAGGAAGGCAGGGCAAGTTGTTAGAGAGAGGAAACGCGAGGGAGTAGAGAGTTATAGAGGGGGTATTATGGTGGGTGTGGATGCTTTCGGCTAAGCTTACTCGAACTGGCCTCGTCTATGCTGTATTGGGCAGTTAGGGATTTAACAAGATCTTGAAACATTTCTCCCTCTACCATACCTTTTTGCAACAAAAAACTGTCTCTCTCTCTGGGGAGTCTTAGGTTTTTTCCTTTGAATACTCAAACCATTTCTTTCTTTGCCTTTGTCTCTCCCCCTCTCTCTCTCTATGTATATATATATATAAATATGCTTCATTATTTATTTGACTCACAAAAACCAAGATTAAACTTTCTTCTTTAGCTTCTCCTCTTCTTCAATCAGCCACCACTACCACCACCAATCTGCATCCTTCGTTTCTTTCCTAGTCTTTCTTCATCTTTCATTATATTCTGCTTTTTCTCTCATGGTGGAGGGTTTTGGAAAATCTAGCAATCTGCTTCAAGCTCTATCTTGAAAATCACTCAACAAAAGGAAAAAAAAATGTGGAACTTAAATGACTCGCCTGATCAAACAAGAGACGATGAATCCGAGGGATGTTCAAGTCAAAAAACATCAATTGATGGCGAAGATGACAAGGGCAAAAGGGTCGGATCCATGTCCAATTCCAGCTCTTCTGCTGTAGTATTTGAAGATGGATCAGAGGAAGAGGATGCTGTTGGAGAGAAAGGAAATAAAATAATCAAGAAACGTAGTATAAGCTTTAGCAGCAGCAGCAGCAGCAAGATTTTCGGGTTCTCGGTGCCTCATGATCAATACTCCATGGACATGAGTGATCCACCAGTGACCCGGCAGTTCTTTCCTCTAGAAGATCAAGAAATGGGGTCCACATCGGGCGGTGGGGGTAGTTTTGGAGGTGGTGATGGAGTTGGAGGTGGATTTCCTCGGGCTCACTGGGTTGGTGTCAAGTTTTGCCAATCGGAATCATCACTTGCTTCTCAAAAATCAATGGAAGTCTCACAACCATTGAAGAAAAGTAGACGAGGACCACGGTCCAGGAGCTCTCAATACCGCGGTGTTACCTTCTACCGGAGAACTGGCCGATGGGAGTCTCATATATGGTTAGTGTTTTGGGTGTGCTGATAAATTTTTACTTTGCTGTTATCCTTCCCAACATCTTCTTCTTTTTCCTTTTTTAGCTGTGGTGTTGGTGTTTTTGACAATCAAAATTTATGATTTGGCTTTTCGAATGATCTTGATGCAGGGATTGTGGGAAGCAAGTGTATCTAGGTATGATTTAGTCCAGTTTTGTTTTTTCATTATTACAAAGATTTAGGCTTGGAGAAATATGGCTTCTGTCATCCATTGTTCAAACATTTCTGATATGGGTGAGATTGGTTTTTTGCTTCTTGTATATTTTGTATTTCTATAGGTGGATTTGACACTGCACATGCAGCTGCTCGGTGAGTTCTCATGGTTCCTTATTTGCTAAGCGTGAAAGTTATGCTTGTCTTCTTTCGAAAGGCCAATGGCCTATAATTTTCAGGTCCAGCACTCCAGACTGTAAGATTGAAAGAGTCTTTTCCTTTTATTTCTTTTGCAGTGCATATGATAGGGCAGCTATCAAGTTTCGGGGAGTGGAGGCAGATATTAATTTTAGAATTGAAGATTATGAGGACGACTTGAAACAGGTAAAGGGAGGGAGAGAGATAGAGAGAGAGGGAGGGAGAGATTGTGCTTGTTTTGTAGAGATTTTATCTTATCTACAATAGTGATTCCAAACCTTATCTTGTACAGTAGTGTTTTCGATACGCTTTTCTTTTCTTTATGTTGCTATCGGAAAACAAAGAAAAAAAAAATATACATATCATCATATGGTCTCTTACAAAGAGATGATTCCTGTGTATGATGACAGATGAGCAACCTTACCAAGGAAGAATTTGTTCATGTACTTCGCCGGCAAAGCACAGGATTTCCTAGAGGTAGTTCCAAGTATAGAGGTGTAACCTTGCACAAGTGTGGAAGATGGGAAGCTCGAATGGGCCAGTTCTTAGGCAAAAAGTAACCATTTCTTTCTCATCTTCAGACGTTTTACACATCAACCCAATTTCATTTCCTTGCTTCTGTCTATATTTGCTGTGATAAATTTTAATTGCAGGTATGTCTATTTGGGCTTGTTTGATACTGAGATTGAAGCTGCAAGGTGTGTATGTGTGTGTCCTCACTATTTGTTTTGTTTTGTGTACACTTTGATCGGTATTATCTAAGACACTGTAGCCTATGGGGAATCAATCAATGTAATCTCGTGTTGTTTGGTGGAGTTTTAAATATTCTTTAACTCTTTATAGGGCCTATGACAAAGCTGCAATCAAGTGCAATGGCAAGGAGGCAGTAACCAACTTTGATCCCAGCATTTATGAAAATGAGCTTAACTCAAATGGTAAGTGATTTCGAGGATATCCATGGTTTTTATTTTTTTTTATCCTCCTATTTACTCATGTTAATTCAACTAATTATGTATATGTTGGTTAGAATCACCAGGCAATGCTGCGGATCATAATCTTGATTTGAGCTTGGGCAATCCAGCTTCGAAGCAAAACAGTATAGAATTTGGTCAGGATAGGCACAATGTTGCAATGGAGCAACATTCAGCAACCATGCCATTTGAACCTAATTGGCAAAATCGGGGGCTTAGACCCAAGGTACAACACTAATTAATTTGACATTTTAACTAGGTTGTTTTGTCCTATTTTGCACTTGTCTTCTGTTTTTGGTCGTGTTGTAATGTTTAATTTTGCTAGTGTTTTTTTCATGGCATTGTAAACACCAGCAGCTTAACCTTTGTACAAGTGACAATGATGGACATGGAAGAGATGTGTATGGAGAGACTGAAACGACTCAGCTTCTTAGCAAAATCCACATTCAATCTCCAGCATCACTCAAGTCCAGTGAAATGCCAAGATATGAGCAGTTCAGGAGATCACTCGGAGATGGTCAGATGCATCCTTTTCTTCCCCCACAGTATAACTCACCAAATTATCAAGTGAGCTTCCATATAATTAAGCTCGTGCAAACAACAAAAGTAAAGGTCTTTTAACTAGTTGAATTGTTGTGTTTCAATTCTTCTTTAGACTCAGCATCCAAGCAGCAGCAATGGAGGCCGAATTGGAAGTGATCTTTCTCTCTCTCCATCTGAGCTTCATTATAACCATCATTATCAGCAATGGCAAGCAGGTCCTCCCCGGTTTGCAAATGCTGCAGCATCATCAGGATTCCAACAGCAGATTAGGACTCCACAAAACTGGCTGCAGAAAAATGGGTTCAACTCTCTCATGAGACCTTCTTAACCCATACATAAAGTAGCCATTCCATCTTCCTTGCTATGCAATCTCAATCCTCACCTTGTTTGCTAGCTGGGTAACATGTAAAGAGCAAGGCTTTTAACTACGAGGCAGGTTGTTTTTCTATCCACTGTCCACCCATCCCCAGAGAGAACCACACCAAGAAAATCACGAAATCGTTGGCCAAAAAAAAAAAAAAAACAAAGAGGGAAGGAAATTCCAAGTCTTTGGGAAATGCTTGCTGGTCATCAGTCAAAACTAATAAGGGGGCGAAATCTTCAACTAGATAAAAATTCATTTCTGGGATCTGAGTAAAAAACTGCAGGCCTTTTTTTTTTTTTTTTTTTTGATCTTCGAAGTAAAATAAGATTGTTCTGTTGCTCCTCTTGCTTCGCCGCTCTATTGGGTATTTATCGCTGCTGTTTTTCTTTAGGGCTAACATAACCTGTCCAGGAATGTTGTATTTGGTTACAAGGGGTTATCAATACCATGTGTTTGCTGACGTCTTTGTGGTTGCCTAATACTATTTTATTTGATTGGTCGAGGGCGTGTTTTTTTTTTCGGTGTTTGTCTTAGCTCCTTACCCTTGTCTAGGTCTGAAACAACTGTTCGAGGCTGATTCTTTAGTTCCTAAATTGAGTAATGGCATGGCATATGGTATTATGAAGTGTTCTTGTAAAATATTTGATATTTGATTGTTTTTTATATTTTCAGTGTTTTTGACGTCTGATTTTTTAACAAGCACTTCTTTATCAACAGAAAGATATAGCCAAAAAAAAGTAAGCTTTAATTTTACTATCAAAAGAAGAGAGAGTTTAGAGCAATACAGGCATGAAAAATGGAACTTGTATTTGTGTCTTGGAAATATCAATGGATGGTGATGAATAGTCACCATCTTTCATGTCCTTTGAATCAGTTCTCTTGGCCAAAAGCAGTCAGACATGGCTATTATGACGAGCGGGACTAGTCAATAGTAGCCCCAAGCAAAGGACATGAACGGACATGAACGGGTTTGCTTATGAGCAGAGAGAGAGAGAGAGAGTGTTTAGCAGTAAAGATTCACTTGGGTTTTTAACCTAGTCGTTTTTTACTTTTTACACAAGGCAAAAGTTTTTTTGTTTTTTTCAAGTTATTACAAGGTAAAGGAAAAGTAAAATAGAACATTTCATTTGATATTGTGGTGATATTGTTCTTGTGATTTTCTTTTAAAATATTTTTAGATTATTTAATATGTTAATATAAAAAAATTACTTAAAAATAAAGATAAAAATAAAAAATAAGTTTAAAAATTTTTAAAATGGAAAAATAAATGTGCTCTTGAAAAGAAAATGACATAATTTTACATGCTAATTTAATTTTAATTTGTGAAAATTCTATATTATTCAGATCACGGTGTCTTGAAACAATTAATGTTTATTGAGCCTTTTTATTAAATAAAAAAAAAGAAGGAAAGAAAAATACTAAGCATCTGAATACTTAAAAGTAATTTGTCTTGCATAAAATGTGTGTCCACGGTTTCGAAAGGATTCCCAAATCTTAAACTTGCAGGAATAAGCGTACGGAGGAACTGCGGCCAGACTTTTGAATATTGAGAAAAAAAATGCCATGAAGAACCCAGAGCAGCTACATAAAGTATCCCCATTTGATTAGTCCAATGATTTAAGATTAATATCCAAGTCATTAAGATATAATAGACAGGTACAACGTATATAATACAAGCGATTCTTTCGTCATCTGGGTCGTCACTGCCAGATATTTTTGAGGGCCAACGAGGGTTAAGATCAGGGAACCTAATTTTTTATGATTAAGGTTAATATTTTATGCTTAGGATACACGTCTACCATCTTGTTACCAAGCGTTTATCGCTTATTTTATTTCTCAAAACGTACATTCATGAGCTGAACACGCAAGTCAAAATCCTTCTTTTTGACAAAACATACGACTCCATATGTCTAAAGCATATGCTGGCCCTATCCGTCGTCGAATTAATTAGTACATGCTCTGCTTTATTACAAATCCTGTACATTGTCGAGAAAATACAATATGAGAGCTTGGAACAGCTTCTTTCATGTCCGTTTTGTTCTGTTTTTCCCGTCAGTTTTCATGTGATGACTTGTGCGTGCTGCCATCTAAAAATGGCCATGAAAGCAAAGAATAATAGGGCTTTAGCACTCTCCTTTTGACCACTATAATGAATGATAGGCCTGTGTAGCGACCTGCCTAACCCAAGGTTTTTTCTTTCAGAAAGAAAGAAAAATAGAGAGTGCAGGTCTGATAATAGTTCCTCCCCTCACACAACAAAATAATGTAACAAGGGGAAAAAAAGAGAGGAGAAATCAATGCCACGGACCACCATGACACCGTATGGAGAAAAGGGAACTCCACATATGAAGGGAACAAAGTGACTTTGTCCTTTAGCAGAACTCAAACACCCTCTCCTTAGATCCTCTCACTTGCATCGGATCTACGAAACACTGCCATGTCCCCAGACAGACAGATTCATCTCTCTCTCTCTCTCTCCCCCCCCTGTCTTTCACCATGACTTAAATTTGTGGTCTTGAAAACAAAAGAAAAAGAAAAAACGAAAAGGTAAATGTGAAGAAGTGAGATGTGACAATAAAGGGGGTGAAAGAAAACGTGAATCATGAAAAGACAGCAAAGTAAAAAAAAAAAAAACAATTGAGTGCATCTATATATATATATATATTATCCTCCCGGTCTGCTTTTTATTTTTATTTTTTCTTCTTTGATGACGGGAGAGGAGAGGAGAGGAGAGGAGGAGAGGGATTTCCCAAAATGGAACTGGGATGTGTTTTCTGTGGTTGAAAAGGATAATGGACGCATCAATTATCAATTATTTGTGCTTCTTTTGTGTTTTTTATATTATTGTTAATGTTGTGTCATGTGTGTGCGGTCTGACTGATGCCAAGAGCCAAAGGGCCAATTGAATATGAGGGTGACTACGACTGCGACTGTGACTTGACTGTGTGGTGCAGGAAAAATAGGGTTACTGTTTAATTAGAGATGGTAATTACAGTATTAAGTATAATTATATTATGAGGGATTGTCCGTTTAGTGTTAGGTCGCTTTCATCATTCACTTAGACAAATTACCCTTTGATTTCCCTTTGCAGGACGCATTTGCCCATTTGCTACTCCAACTCTACATCTCTCGCAATAAGGACCACTCCTTGCCTTCTCTCTCTCTTGCACTTGCCTTTTATGGCATTGCTTTGGCCTTTGGGTTTCAAAATTGGACCACTGAATTTTATTTAATCAACAAGTAGCTTTCTTGCGTTGGATCTTTGTATCTTTGTATTATTATAATTACAATGATGTATTTATATGATTTATTTTGTTAATAAAATTATTATTTTTTATAAAAAATACAAAATAGTGATAGAATAAGTGTGTACTTTCTTTTATATATATATATATCCACCAACTTCAAAACATACTAAGAATCACAAAAAAATAAAAAAACAAATCATCCCCACATCTTTCCATACAAGTTTTAAACCCATAGGAAAACTAGATTCATTTTCCTACACTCATAGAGTGGTTTTGCTTGGAGCAAAAGAGTGCTTCTACAAGAGCAAAAGTATTTATCAAAACTAGATTCATCTTTGCATGTGATTAGTTTTGATCTTGTGATGCCACGATGACCTTGTTTAATTGTATGTGATGGCTTAATTACTCTTCAAGCTTCGAGGTTGTAGCACATAATTTACACAATCCCAATGGTTTCTCTCGAAAACCACTTTAAAATTTTGGTCAAAGATGGTGTAAGAAGACTTTAAAACTTATTGCTCTGCTACTGATGAAGTAATTGCACAATGTTACATCTACTCCAAGTTGCAGAGTTATTTGACATATAGAGATGGCCATTATGCAATCCCTAGGATAATACACATAGTTTCACCATTCAAATGTCAAACCTACGTAGGAAAAAAATCTTTCTAGAAAGATATATAGTGACTTATTTTCTTCTAGGTTGGTTTTTGGGTTGTTTGGGAAAACGATTTAAACTGTGTTTCTCAAACATTTGAATTTTATTTTTATTTAAAATTAATTTTTTATATATTTTTAGATTGTTCTAATATACTGATGTAAAAAATAAATATCTTTTATACTCGCGGGATACTGTGGGGGTAATTTTCTAAACTAATTTTTATTTAATTATAAAATGATTAAAATAAATATTTCTAAGAATTTGAAAGATTTAAATTCTAAAAGAGAAAATATATTTTTTAAGTCAAAACCCTTATTCCTTATTTATATATTTTTCTTTTTGATAAAAAATATCTTTTTTTATTAACAACATTTTGTTTTTAATAAAAATATAAGATAATTCAAATGCATATTTGCAAGAATCTCATTAATTAAAATAAAGGAGTGCAAAATTTTCTTATTATTTTTTATTAGCATGTTTTATTTAATCAAAAACTCATTAAAAAGAAAGTTTTGAACAAAAATAAAAACAATGTCTTCATAATTTTTATGTATCTATATGAAAACCGTATAACAATTAACAATAAAAAAACTAATTAATTCCCACCATTATTTATAATCAGTTTTTATATGATTTATTGCAAATTGGCTCATGTATAATTGTTAAAAAAAGGGTTGCAAATATAAGCATTACATGTATAATCTCATTTTAAAATTATGATATAATCAAACAATTTGTTGAATAGCATTACAATTATTAATTTAAATAAATATTTATTTTAAAATTAAAAAGAGGTCTAATTAACCTAGAAGGGTAGGCCTGCATGCCTACCTCAAAAGAGAAAAATATAGTTGCATGCCTACTCCCATTTATATTAAGTAGATCACACGTTGTTTGTTCAATGTAAATTAAAAATAAAAATGGAGAGGACAATGCATCATCTGCTTCAATAATTTTTTATCATTAAAGAATTAAGCCAAATACTTTTTACCCTCAAAGCTATTTCTTAGCTCATTTTTAAAAGAAAACACATATGAAAAACATCATAAAAACCTAAATTACCTTGTCATAGGAGACATCTTGATGAGCTATAAGTCAAAAGAGGTAAAATTGAAAAAAAAAAGAGTCGCCATCTAATTTATGGTAACTAGAAAACTCTAATTGATCTTGTAAATTATCTATGTAAGGCTAATTATGTAATATAAAAAATATGATGTCCCTATTCATCTTACCAAAGTTAAGCTTTATTGTTATTTGTTTTAAAATGAAATGTGTTTGTTATGCTTGGAAATTGTCTAAACCTAATGTTTTTTTTTTAAATTTAAATTAAAGAGTGGTTTTGAATTTGGGTTGTGTTGGACTTGATATAAATGTGTAATTGCCAATTCAAATACCTGATAATCAGCATCCAATGATGGGAGCAAAGAACAAGTTATCTAGTCCTGGCTCGAAATTAATGATAACAAATACACAATACCACAAACAAAAATATAAAAACAATATACTAAGGGACATGAACGTGTATCCTCCAATTCTATTAACTGATAGTCAACATCCAAGTATATGAGTTGATCCTGGGTTGAGTTCTCTAATAAAAGATAATAAATACATGATACAACATGAAAAAAAACTCTTAACACATAAAATGAATTGAGAATCTTTATTACAATCCAAGATCATAATGAATAACCACATGTTCAAACTTAAGATTTCAATACCATGACCAATTATTATGCCTTAGATAAACCAATCTCGAACCCATTCCTTGCAACCTCATTATGAGGTATTGATTTTTATCATTATTCTACCTAAAAAATATCAATCCCTTGCAGTTTTATACCTCCAGGGTTGCCATGTAATGACGCAACCCACAACACCTCACATATTCATTAATAATACATAAAAATCAATAATATGTTACAAATTATTCAAAATAAAATATAATATGTTCAAGGTTAAAAAAACTTTAGAAGTTGCGGGAGTCAGCCCGAAACGAGCTAGAACAATGGTAACAAACTGGGTCGCTGCCACCAACATTCAGGGTTATGCACTATCACTATTAGGTTGCGTCTTTTGACAGAAATTGAGTGCCTCCTTTTCTTTCTCCCTACATTGGATATGTAATGCATCATTACTTGAGGTGGGAGAATGAGTAGCATAAAGTTTTGGCTGTTGTTTTTACCTTTCTCTCTACTAGTTTGTTAGTGATGGAAGTTGTAGAGAGAGAGAGAGAGAGGTTGAGTAAATCATGTATTCAGTGGTACTAGTTGGCATTGTGGTGGTTATGTTGCTGCTTTAATCGGCCTGTAATGTTAAAAATAGAAAGGAAGTGGATAGTGGCGAGAGGATTCAGGTGATGGTGGCTATTTATATTTTATGAGTGGATGAGTTGTTATTTTCAACGTGGTTAGTGTCTTTGGTAAAGGGAAGAGTGGGTAGTAAAGGTGTGGTGGTTTGGGATTGCTAATTATCGCTAATTGGAAGAGGTTGATGAGATAAAGGAGATGTGATATTGTTCAGCCTATGGCTTGACTTTGGGTTACTCATGATAAGGATTTAGTTAGGAGCATGAGTTTGAGGGGAAGACCATTCAACCAAATAATGGGTTTTTTCTTGGATTTTAGCTTGTATTCCATTTAGCCATGTTGAATTTTTACCTTAGGATGCATTCAACTAGATTAGGTTTGTTGGTATTGATGAGTTTAACCCAATTATAGAGGAGTTGATTTCAGTCAGATTTGGTTTGGGCCTTGTGGATGTGCATGGGCTTGGGTTACATGGGGTTCAAAAGTGGCTAGGATTAATTAGGGTGTTGGAGTCTTTTTCCTACAAGGATTTGTCAAAGATCCTAGCTAAGTTTAGGTTCATAATGGACGATTACAAGGCTGAATTGGAGAGGGATTGTTGTGTCTCTGTATTGGACAAAGATTCCATATCTAACATGAAAACCAAGGGGCGACAACATGTGAGAGTAAATTCCCTTATTTACTTGTCCATTATAAGCAAGGATTCCTTTTCTTACAAAGAGAACAAGAGACAACTAGATTTGAAGGACTTTTCTTGTTGTTTTCTTTCCTTTCTCTTGCAGGATTTCCTTACTTTAAACGGAGATTGTGGAAGGCTTTTAAAAGAAAAGAATTTAGCAACTCTCCTCCCTATTTTTTAGAGCATCAATTTGACCAAATAAGGAAAGAAGATCAAGCATTCAAGGCAGCATGTTCCAAGCATGGAAAAATGTTTAAAAGGGTCGGCAAGCACACATTATTCCTACGCAAGTCAAGGATGTTTTTGGGGGCTAATTGTTTCCTTGTATTATTTTGAATATTTAACATAGTTTAGGTTTTTAAATCCAGTTGGGTTTGTTTTTTCCCAAATTAATTGTTTTAGGTTTGTTTTTGACATTAGGCTTGTGTTACCTGAAAGCTCAATAATTTGTAACTCAATATGAGTCAATTAAGGTTAATTATCTTAGGACTATATAATGTTTTTATTGTTGTGAATTTCAAAAGCCTTTAAATTAATAATATTATTATGTTTTGTTTAAAGAAAATGTGTTCTTTAATGTGACAAATAAGAAAACCCGACTTGTCAAGGTATAACTGGCCTTGTAGCGTTGATTCACAAATTTCAATACCTCTGGTTCTTAGTTGCAGGTTAACTCTGGGTCAAGGTTTTCAAACCTGGTTTTTGGCTTTCTTGGGGAAGTATCATCTTTCTTAGGGGTTACTTGACTTCGTGATTAAGAGGCTCGCATCAAGATGGGTGGCTAAGGTTTGGCTCATGAGAGAGGAAGAAGATGGATATGGTTTTTCTATTTTTTTTTTATCTTTTTTTTTCCTTTCTTTTTAGCTAAATTTCTCTCCTACTGTCTATATTTCCCTTTATTATATATTTACCTAGACTATATTTATAGTGTTAAACTTCTAGGAAAAAAAATCTAGCAATTAATTGACAAATCTTTTAGTTTTTTTTTCTTTTAATGAGAAATCTTGAATTTAGTTCCATTCATAAATAAGCTGTTATTGACTACAATTGATATATTTTCATTAAAAGTTTTAAATCAACCATAATGTTTCCATTTTATTTGGATATCTACTTTAATTAAAGTAATCTTCATTTATTTTTCTTCATTTAATCTGATCTCTCCTTATATTATTTAGTCCTTGGTCAACTTAATCCTCTTTTTTTCTTACCTATCATTCCACACCTAAAATTTTTATTTGTATTATTTTAAAAAAAATTATCTTAAACATCCTATAGTTTACTCTATACCTTACATATATTATATATGAAAACCAAAAACCTAATCCTTCTCTCTCTTCACCTTACAACTTCTCTCTTATTTTATAATAAAAAACACTTATATGCTGAAAGAAAACCAGAATCTGTTTAGAAATCAATTTCCTACTGGTCCTATATTTTTAGTTTCTTAAGAAGCTATTTGCAAGGATTGTATTTCGGGTTGAAGGTAAAGATCAAGGTTGTTGCGTTTTAGATTACTATGATTCTTTATGATGTTTTGGGATGGTAATGACGATTATCTATTATGATTCAGGTTTGGAAAAATAGAGAGAAATGACATATTGGTGAGGGAATTTTCTTGGGTGGTTGACAGCTAGATGGTGATTCCATGTAGAGGTTTGGGTGGCTTAAGATGGGTTTTAGGTTTTTAAGTCCAGTTGGGTTTTTTTTCTTCCTAAATTAAGTGTTTTAGGTTTGTTTTTGGCATTAGGCTTGTGTTACTTGAAAGTCCAATGGTTTGCAACCTAATATGAGTTCATTAAGGTTAATTATCTTAGGACTATATAATGTTTTCCTTGTTGTAAATTTCAATAGCCTTCAAATTAATAATATTATTGTGTTTTGTTTGAAGAAAATGTGTTCTTTAACGTGACAAATAAGAAAACCCGACTTATTAAGGTGTAACTGGCCTTGTAGCGTTAATTCATAAATTCCAACACTTCTGGTTCTTAGTTGCAGGTTAACTCCGGGTCAAGGTTCTCAAACTTGATTTTTGACTTTCTTGGGGAAGTATCATTATCGTTGGGGGTTACTTGAATACGTGATTAAGAGGCCTGCATCAAGATGGGCGGCTAAGGTTTGGCTTATGAGAGAGGAAGAAGATGGATATGGTTTATCTATTTATTTTTCTGTATCTTTTTTTTCCTTTTTTTTTAGCCAGATTTCTCTTCTAATGTCTATATTTCCCTTTATTATATATATATATATATATATATATATATATATATATATATAGAGAGAGAGAGAGAGACCATATTTATAGTGTTAAACTTATAGGAAAAAAAAAAATACCTAACAATTAATTGACAAATCTTTTAGGTTTTTTTTTCTTTTAATGAGAAATCTTGAATTTGGTTCCATTCATAAATATGCTGGATGTTTTCCTTTCTTTATTAACTACAATTGATATATTTTCATTAAAAGTTTTAAATCAATCATAATCTTTTCATTTTATTTGGATAAAGTAATCTTTCTTTATTTTTCCCTATTTAATCCGGTCTCTCCTTATATTATTTAGTCCTTGGTCATCTTAATCCTTTTTTTTTCTTACCTCTCATTCCACCACTAAAATTTTTATTTTTATTATTTGGGTAAAATTACCTTGAACATCCTATAGTTTACTCTATTCAACATCATACCTTCATTACTTTGAAAATGATAGAAAAATTCATCATCAATAAAAATTTTAAATCAATCAAAATGACTAATATAACCTTACATATATTATATAAGAAAACCAAAAAACCTAATCCTTCTCTCTCTTCACCTTACAACTTCTCTCTTATTTTATAATAAAAAACACTTATATGCTGAAAGAAAACCAAGATCTGTTTAGAAATCAATTTCCTAGTGGTCCTATATTTTTAGTTTTTTAAGAAGCTATTTGCAATGATTGTATTTTGGGTTGAAGGTAAAGATCAAGGTTGTTAGGTTTTAGGTTACTATAATTGTTTATGATGTTTTGGGGTGGTAATGACGATTGTCTATTATGATTCAGGGATGGAAAAATAGAGAGAAATGACATGCTGGTGAGGGAATTTTTCTTGTGTGGTTGAGAGTTAGATGGTGGTTCCATGTAGAGGTTTGGGTGGCTTAAGATGGGTTGTGTTACCATGACTAAAAAGGCGGGTGTTTTATGTGTTTAGAGATAGAGATCACGAAAAAGATTGGCTGGTGATGTGAATTTGTGAGTGGTTGGAGTTGAGGTTATGGTTATTTATGGAGAAGGAGGTTTAATGCTGGCTAATGATGTAGATTTATTGGTGATTGGAGTTGTTGTTGTGGTTGTTTGTGGAGAAGGAATTTGTAGCGGTGAATAGAATAATGGTTAGTTGAGGAGAAAAAAGAAGAGAGTAAGACGGTGTTTTGAGTGTTGGACTATGAGAAGCTGGGTTGTGAGATGATAATTATAGTTGCAGTTTGAAGGGTGATAGAGATAAGATTGGTTACAATGTGTTGTGAGAAGAGAATGCTTGGGAAAATTAAGGAAGATTATTTTTTTTATGGATTTTTGTATCCTCTAGACAGTGGTCATCGATTGTGTTATGAGAAGAGAGGATTGAAGTTGAGTATTGTGATGAGAAAAATTGAAAAGAAGGCTAACATTTTTTTGATGAAGATAATGGTTATGGATTGAGGAAGAATATTGGTTTCGGATGGAAAAGGAACATATTTGCTTGATTGGAGAAGGAGATTGCATTATAGGTGGTGAATGGTTAAGAGGAGACAAAGTTATTCTTTTTGTTTTTGATTTCCAGTATTATTGCTAAATAGAGGCTGAAAAAATTCAAGTGTTAGTGGCTGCCTGTAAAAGAAAGCAGTTGGTGAAGGAAGGCTCATTTTTTTCTTTGGTGGATTTTTAGGGATTTTTTAGACTTCCTTTTATTTTAATATATCTTGCTTTTGGATATGCAATCAGATATCATGAATCAAGAAATCTTAAATCAATGAATTCTAGAAACTAAAAAATCCAAGAGTCAACGAATTCAATTGTATGGCAATTTTGTGATTTTAACACTACAAGGGCTATTTAGTCATTAATTGAAATATAATGACAAACTTGTAAATAATTTGATCTTTTTTGTTCACTTTTTTTTGGCATGCATGTAAAGTATTGTCAAATTATAAACTATAATTTCTAAAGGAATGGAGGCAAAATGAAAAAGTTAATAAACTATAGGAGGGTCAGATTATTTTTTTCTATTATTTATTATTTTTCTTAGTTTATTATTTTTCTATTTTGTCACAAAAAATAAAAGTAAACAAAAGTGCCGACAATTATGAAAAATGGATAAATTTCATTGAAAATATATTTTTGAAAACATATGGAAAAATTAGGAGTAAGAAATGGGTTATGATGTACTTCATTTCAAAACCTAAAACACCCAAAAATAACTAAAAAAAAAAACCAAAATGAATCTAAAAATCTTTACAAGCCTTGTTTTTATTTAGTTTATAATGATGTGTAATGGGTTTGTATTAGTGAAATCTTGTTTTTATTTAGTTTATAGTATAATATAATATGTTTGTGGATTTGATCTTGCCCATCATGAACAGTTCATTCCCAATCCAAGTTTAACATCTCTCACTTTAACATAATAGACTTTGAATATCCATTTGGAAACATTTTCCTTTAATTATGTATTTCAATTGACAAATGAATTATATAACCCATGAGCATTTGCGAGCCAACAATAAATGGATAACTCCTCGACTGCATTATGGAAGCCATTAATAAAGTAAATATTGACTTGTCACCTTAAAAACACATCAATTCACTTTTCCTCTTCAAATACTATCTTAAATATAATCTTATTTCTCTTTTCTTTAGAATAGAATGACTCTTAATCTTGATCATATCATCTTTCATAGAATAAGTTTCCCTTTTCTCAATTAAGAAGGTCCTTAGATTGTTGTAACAATTATATACATGTATAATTTTTATTTGAATAAAAATTTTGGTTGAAGCATAGACCTTTGATTCTACTAGGGTGTTGTTACTCATGCCTCTAAGACTTGACTTCTTAAAGGATTCTTCCTCTTTAAAAATTATTTATTTATCTTAGTTATTGTGAATTAACTCTTAGATTAAGATATTCACTTAAGAAGATTTCTTGCTCTTAAGCAACTTTAGACAAGATCGATGGCTTATCCTATTCAAAGTAATACTAAAATAATATTCTCTTAATTAACCTTAAGAAAAATTCAACACAATCTTATAAGTTGAAATTTTATAGTTGGTCGAAAATAATATAAGATCCTAAGTCAAACATGTTTATATCATTCTTTAGCATGTTATGCCAGCTACTTATGTTACGAAAGTATGCTATTAGCTAGAGTTGTAAAATACATAAGTGGGCCTAAATAGTCCCTCTAATCTTATTGTTATTGTCCTTTTTCATCTTAAATTTAGGTATCATCTAATCTACTATAGCTATGAGATATAACAAATGAACTCAAGCCAACTCAAGCTAATATAAGTACATTTAACAGGAATAATAGTTAATTTTAAGTAAACTTCATGGGTTTGAATGACCTAAGTATAAGGACTTATAAGTTTATAATTTAGGCATACTATCAACCGAGATAGTTGGACCTAGATAGCATCACAATTACCAAAATTCAACTATTCTATTTACTTTTTTTTCTATATTATATTTCACTATTTTATTTTTTTATTCGATTTCACTAGTTTATTGAATATCTACAATAAAATGACTATAATAGAAGGGTTTTACTCTTATCTACCCTAAGCTATGATCAAGTGTTAATTCTTACAGTAATAAATGATTAGTATTTATGAAAAAAACCCTTACAAGAATCTTGGATTTATTTATGGTATGGTCCCATCATTACATCTTGATTTATTGTATTAGCTAGGATATCAAAGAACTTGTTGGGTTCATGCTTCAAACTTGTTGGGTTCATGCTTCAAAAGTATCTCTAGGGCTTGAAATTAGGTTAGCTTTTTATTAGAGGAAAATGAAGTGAACATTTATGTTCAACATAAAATCTAAGACCTTATAAAATGACTATAATAGAATGGCTTTACTCTTATCTACCCTAAGCTATGATCTAGTGTTAATTCTTGCTGTAATAAATGACTAGTATTTTTGAAAAAAAAGACCTGATATGAATCTTGGATTTATTTATGGTATGGTCCCATCATTACACCTTGATTAATTGTATTAGTTAGGATATCAAATAACTTGTTGGGTTCATGCTTCAAAAGTATGTTTAAGGCTTGAAATTAGGTTAGCTTTTTATTAGAGGAAAATGAAGCGAACATTTATGTTCAACATAAAATCTAAAAAGAAAAAAAACTATTTGTTAACTATATTGTTTTTAAACTAAAATTTTCAAAAAACATTAATTGCTACTTATCTTGTTTTTGACTTAATTAGTTACCAAACTCTTTTGGATGATATATAAAAGGAAAACATATAAAAACACTATTTAGAGAGAAGATGAAAATGACATGGAATGTCAATTAACAATGAAGAAAATAAGAGAAAGAGAAGAGGTGGTGTTATTTTATCTACCACGAACAAGTCTCAAAGAACATAACTATAATTGTCATTACTGGTTATATTTTTTATTTTTGAATTAGAGAGTGACTAGTAGTATTTTTTTTATACTCTATCAATTGGGTTTAAATAAACAACATGAGAGGTAAATATTCTTTGTAGGTTATGTGTAATTGAAAAACTTAAAAGAGAAATTATTAATTAGAGTATGTTCAATAGACATCGAACATGGCATTAATAAATAAGCATAAGACATTGTAAAATCAGATGTTATCAATTTTTTAACAAAAATATTGTGTATTTTGACTTTTTTTAAAAGCTTTTATGATGGTGATTGGCTCACTTAAAATCAATATTCAAGAAGGATTAATTTATTATATAACATAGGTTATTATTTTTTGTATGATTATTATTCTTAACATTATCTTGCAAGGATTTGTTTATTAGAATTTCATTCTTAAAAGCAATTTAACATGTGAATCTAGATAGAAAAAATAGTTTTAGAGAAACAACTAGCATTTAAGGAAGACATCTCTTATTGTAAAATAGTTGTCACTTAATTTTATTTTTTTTTAGAAATGAACATGCAAAGAGGCGAAAACTATTTGTAATCAAATGAAGTGGAGACTTCAAGCCTCGAACCTCTAGTAAGGGTAACATGTTCTAAAAAAACTAAAAGTGAAGAAAAAAAAAAGGATTTTTAAGGGAGGATAGATTTGAATGAAATCAAAGCGTTAAAAAAAGCAATAAAGAGTAAGAAAACAAAGATTAGCTTTAAATAAAACTCTTTAAGGAAAAAAGAAAGATAGATAAATTAATGTCTGGCTGATCATAATTTATAGTAGTATATGACCCTATTTATACTATTACATGTTCAAATCTTACTTACATAGGTCATTCCAATTCTATACAGATATAAATATCAGATAAAGAGGTTTATTGAATCCTAATCAAGCTAAATTCATTTTTTATTATATATATATATATATATATATATATATATATATATATATATATATATATATATATATGTTTGTGTGTGTGTGTGAGTCCTAGTTTAATCTATAACTTCTAATTAGTTATTTTGTTGAGGATTCTTATTCTAAATATAATTGTATTGCTCTAGTTGTGTAAGCGTTAAAACTCATAGATCATTTGATTTTGATCAATCAGAACTTCTAAATTGATTTGTTAATTGATCGACTATTTTTTCAACACTTCTAGCCAATCAAAGACTCTTCCAATACAGTCAATTGTTTTCAGTCATGCTTAATTTCATCTCTCTTTCTTTATTTTATAGCGAGCAATTAGTGTTCTCTACATTTGATATATTTATGTTTATTTTAGATGTAAACAATATCCCCTATATTGTTTTATTTATCAAATGAAGGAATATTAAACCCATTATATTGGTATTGAAATCGATCAATCAAATCAACCAAGTATGATATAAAAAATAACATTGTTCATCTAAAATTAGTCAGTTGTGTTTTTACTACGATCCAAGCAAGATCGATTTTGGATTTTAGCGTAAAATATCCTATTGTTTAGTTTTACATTATCGAACATAATTTTTAATCCAATCATTGGATCGAATTTAACATATTACAGAAGTTTGTAGACTTGTTGTTACACATTAGATTAAAATGTTAACTAAATCAGAGTTTGGTAAGAGATTATTTCAAAGGGTCGAAGTTATTGGATGAATTATGTCAAATCTGTCTACCTTCATCTACTGTTTGGACTATATTTAAAAGTACAAAAGGAATTATGCTAAGATTGTGATTTGGTTTGGAATTATGTATTTATACCTTTTCAGCGATGTATGGTATGCCCGCTAATTTATTCGGACAAGGAAGAACAACTTATTTGAAGTCAAGGCTGAAATATGCTATGAGTGTGTGAAAATTAGAGAAACAATTTTTTTTCCATATGTATTAATGATTCTATTTAATACAAGGATTCCTTAATGCTCTTAGAAGCATGTTTGGAAGCTATTGACTTACCTATTTTACAAGGATTCCATGTCAAACAGTGAGACATTTATAGCAACAACTATTATCCATAGTTCGTAGCAATTTCATTTCTATTATGGAATGTATGTGGTGGCAAGAAGGCTTAGAATTTTTTTGTTCTTCTTTTCCTTATTTTGCAGGATTTTCTTATTCAAAAAGGAGATTACAAGAGGCTATTTAATGAGATATTTCTACCACTTTTCTTCATATTTTTGAGAGCATGCTTTCAGCTAAACAAGGGAAGAAACTTCAATATTCAAGACAATATCTTTCAAGCAAGGGAAAGAGGATTAATGGATTGCATAAAGGGACACTCTTTCATCTACAAGTTTCAGATTCTGTTACAAGGGATATAATGTAAGGAAATGTAATTTTGGGGTTGTTTTGATAACTTGTATTAATCTAAATATTTTTTAAGGTTTATTTATTGTTTTAATTAATATTTGGGATAATTAATTTCAGTTTTAGGGCTTTTATTTTTATTGGGTTTGTTTTGGCTCAAAATCAATGTTTAAACTTGTGCTTAGGTAAGTTTTAGTTAAGACTCATTGCTTTGCAACCTAATATGGGACCATTATGGTTATATCATGTCTTGTTTTGCTGCAAATTTAGAGCAACATTTAGATATTAATGAAATTTAGTTTTGTTTGAGAAAACTTCTTCTTCTTTACTGGGACAAAGAGTAAATCTGACTTATCAAGGTATAATTGAACTAGTGGAATCATTCATAATTGTCTTATACCTCTGGTTCTTAGTTATAGGTTAACTTTAGGTCAAGGTTTAACCAAACCTGATTATTTAGTTTTCTCGAGAAAGTTATCATCTTTATTGTGGGTTGTGAGACTACGTGATTATAAGGTTTGATCAATTTTAAAATATATCCATTATATCAAACACTTTTAGACAACCAGTTTAATTTTCAAATTACACGTGCTCTAGCTTTTAAATGTGACATTTAGGTTTCTAAAATTACACCTAATTCATCATCTTCAACACAAAATAATTATTGAATTCTATAAGAGCTCTAAAAGTTTTTATGTAAAGATTCAATCATGAACCCTAAACAACTTTCTTTTAGTTAGAAATGAGAGTGGTAGCTTCAAGTTCTACTAAACTAAAATGTATGATTGTCTCTCATTACCAAAACATCATAAATCGCTTGCCCAACAGTAACTTGTCTATCATTAATACTACATTAGGAGGCAAGAATGAGAATGTCATGGCTTATTTTATGAAAGGATGCCAAAAAAAAATCACAACTTTGCTCTCTCTCTCTCTCTATATATATATATATATATATATATATATATATATGATCAAATTTAAGAAATTATATAGATAAAAAATAAAACACAGCTGGAGACCAGCAAGTCAAATATACCGGCATATACAAACCAAAGAAAGGGAACAGGATCTCATGAGAAACTAAGGGAACATACCCCCTGAAACAAAGAACCTAAACTAGTTAGCTGAACTAACCAGCAAGTGAGAACCAAAACAAACACTTACACCAGTAACACTTGACTACTGAAAAAGAAACCAAAATGCCAACGCAAACAACGACAGAGGCATTGACTAGAGCACCAGCAAAGCAATCAGCACAAAAACATATCAACTGAGCTACACAAAAACAGAGAGATCAGCCACCAACAACAGCAACAGCAAGCACAAACCAAGCACTAAAAGAAAAGACTACACAAAAACAAACTGCTAGCCAAGCTGCAACAGGGGAGCTGCACCAAAATAAAACATTTGCTCTACACCCAGTAACACATGGCTCCAAACAGTCAAGCCAGGCATAAACAGAAAGGAAACTGCCAGCCAAGCAGTATTAGGAAAGGCAACCCAAACGGCACCAAAATAGAACGACTGTCCTAGATGAAGCAAGCAGGGAATCTGCACAAAGAAAACCCAAGACCAGCAAGTCTACAAAGAGTTAACAGGCTATTCAATGCAACTAATAAGAGACCAAGGAAACACTCGCCCTATTTAATCATGAAACAAATCATTAGAAAGTGGATGATGGATTAGAATCATCAGAGCTGTGCAGTAATTGGAAATCAACAGTAGGGGCCTTGGATTTCCTTTGTGGACCCGTACATAAGATGGCAGCTGATTTGCTTCTAGTGAGATATTGCCTCACAAGAGGGCCTATAGCAGCAGTGGCACCAACTCTAGAATGGTGCACTCGTGGAGTAACTGAGAGAGTAGAGCTAGAGTGTTTAGATACAACAGCTTTGGACCTTTTGCAGCTAGGAGATTGAGGCCCTAGTTCACCCGTTGTAACAACTTCAGTGAACATAGGATCCACCGGGGGATCAATAGAAGGACCTGCACAATATGGTTCTTGCTTCTCAACTGCAACTATCTCTACAGGGGGCTGGAACTAGCTGAACATCCTAGAGTTTCATGAAGTCTTTTCTTACTTTTGGGCTTGAGTCCTTTAGTGCAAGTGATAGTTGAGTGTCCTAAGATCTTACACTGCTTGCAAAACCGTGGAAGTGATTCATACACAATACGTTGGGGCAAGGAGGTGCCATTGGGTAGAATCACATTGACAGAGGATGGCAAGGCAGAGAGCAGGTTAACTTGAACAAGAACTCTAGCATACGAGAGCCAGGTCATTTATGCAGTATGATCATCACAATGAATCGGCTTCCCAATCATGATGGTAATTTTTGATAAGCAAATTGGGTTCCAACATCTTAAAGGCATATTAGGGAACCTCACCTAAGTTGGCATTGTGGATATATCAGTAGATTGAAAGTCAAAGAAATCAGACATTACTTTCAGAATGAGAGGCATACTAAAGACAACATATAGACCTCCACCTAAGACATCTAACATCTCTGATTCAAAAGAGAATGCAAAGATTAAGCACCCCAAATCATGCATTGTGAAATGAGCTTTATGCTGCCAGGTTCTACTAATAGATGTTAATATTGAGGCGTCACCCGGGAATTTCCCAGCTACATAGCCAATTAAGCAAGACTTCCTCTTAACAACAAGTTCACAAACATCAATTTCCTGGAGATGACATGAGGCTGAGGATGAATATTCTGGAAACTAAACAAGAGCTGGAGACTAGGAATTTGAAGTATCTGGTAGTGTGTCCGTAGAAGCACCTCTACTATAGCCAGTCTAAGACTTGTCCGTCACCGGTGATACAAGAGAAGTGGAGCCAGAAGGGAAGGAGGGACACCAGAAGGAAATGTTGAAGAATGCCTCGTTCCAGAGGATGGTTGAAAAGAAGGAACAGTAGATAGGGTAGGGGTGAGACCATCTGAGTCCAGACAAGAACTGCTAGGGTTAATCCCAACCAGACTTTCTGTATGCAAAAGGCTTGCCCTAGAACTGCCAGAGGAGCCGCCATTGTGACCACCAGAAGAGGAAGGATGAGGAGAAGGAGTAGGAGAACCTTTTTTTTGCATGGTTCTATTCTTGTGTTTGGATGAAACCCTAGCTGGATTGGAGAAATAAGCAAAATCAGCAAATGCAACCTTCGTTCTAGGTAGAGTGGAGGTTGAAGAAGGAGAAATAAAGCCATGTTGAACCGGGGAGTAGCTTCTAGACTAAACCCTAGGCGTGTGTGAGGCAGACACATGACGTTTTGTTTGAAGCCTAAAATCACCCTAGGTGGACTGAAGATTGGACGATTTGGTCTTAGACTTTTTCATATTGACCGAAGCAGGAACACTGAGGAGTAGAGGATAGACAAGTGAAGAAGAATGGTGCGCAAAGAGGGAAGAACACAAACGCCTTAAAGACCGCTTCTCTCACTACACCGGGAGCTTCTCTCTCTTTCAGTCTAACTGATTACTTTGCTCTATATATTGATTAGGTAGGATGGTGCAATACACGAATCAAAACATCCCTTGCCAATTACATCAGATGGTTAGGTAGAATGTAAGAAGGCTTTGCTAAACAATGGAAATACTAATAAAAGAATGGAAATACTAATAAAAAAAAGGTTTTGCTGAACAATGGAAGCACTAGAAAATATTTTATGTTAATTTTCTATCTAGAATCATCATTAAACCTAATAGAAAGTTGTTACGTGATTTTCTTCTAGTCTGGTTGAAATCCAATAATTTTTCTTATTTAGGTATGAAATACAAACTATTACTTTATATAATTCATCTTAATTGGAGGCCTATACTTAATATGAAAAGAGCTTTATGATTCTACCTAAATTTCTACAAGCCCATTTGATGCCTTATTACTTGGTGCTTTTAAATCTGGTTTGTTTCTAAAAATAAAGAGAGAAAACAAAATTGCCCTCACACATAGAATATATGGTCTTCTAAATATAGTAATGGCTTTGGCTGAAGTTGGGATAATTAACCTAGAAACCTTTCATATTAAACCATGTCTATCGGGTATTAGATAAACTCCAGGCCAGATATTAAGATCACCTTATTATGATGAAAGACAATGTTTAAAGAGTCATTTAATATGTATACGCATAAGCCACTACCTATTTTTAAGAGTTTAGAAACATTAGAGAAAACCTGGACTTGGATTTTAGTTCTAAAATAAATGGTATCTTCAAGCTTTTTATGAGAATGTTTCTTTTAAAAGATACATAAAGAACCTTCTCTCAGTTACCAAAAGAATTAATGTTTTGATGTCTCATATTACATAAATGAGAATAGGGCCTCTATGGGTCTTAATTCCTAAATATAATTAGGATTTATCCAATTATCCCCATCCAAATATGTTCTGCTATGAACAAGGCTGCTCCAAACAAGATGACTTTTGACATTGTAGAAAAAAATTGAAAAAAAGCTACAAAAATGGTTCATCACCACTTCACCATTTTTAATATATAGGACTTCTATCTCATTATGGGTTACCGTATAAGATTTTTCTCTTTATGCAAAAGATTATGGACATTCATTATATCTTTTACTTGAAATAAATGGAAGAGAGGTTCTTCATTGATGAAAAGTCTTTTGCTAAAGACAATAAGAGGAAAACTTTTAATAATTTGGGTAGAGGACCAAACTAGAGGCTTATTAAAGAAGTTTCAAATAAGAATGCCCTTCAACTATTTTTATTATAATTTGTTATTTATTATGCTCTTATGATATTTTTTTCATTTACAATTATTTTGATTATAATTGGTTATTTATTATGCTCTTATGATGTTTTTTTCATTTACAACTTAGCCTACCTTAAGTCCTTAATTTTTTTAAAAAATAAGGGATCTAAAAAACCCCCCAACTTCTTTTTGTACCAGGAAAATTATAGTGAAGATGAAGCTCTTGTTGTCAAGTTGAAAACCAAGACTAGGGTATTATATTTTTTTCAAATTCATAAACTTTAAATAAGTTATTTAACACTTTAACTTACTCCATTTATTTGTTATTTAGCAAGCACTTATTACTTCTATTCTTTTTTTTTTCTTTTCTTCTTTCTATAAATATAATAATGGTGGTCTGTTATACAGTTCATCCTTAACTAAAGAGCTATTCTTTGAGAAAAATATCAACTTATCATGATACAATGAATCTTGAAGTTCCAAGTGTTGAGGTTACTAAACAAATGCATTCTTTTATTACTGGATATCCTAAAAGCATTTAATTAGGTTCCAATACTGGTGTTTAAAATCCTTCATCACTTATTATTATTGAACCAACTATAGATCTCCTAAATCTTCAGCAATGGAACCTTTTAAGGTTTGTTCTCTTCATGTAAAATATGCATGTGCCCTATTGAAGGATGTATTTACTAGGGTAAAAGATTTATTAGAGAGGTATTCTTCCAGTTCAAAGGATAGTAGCAGTGAAGAATTAATATAAAGGAATGAAGATATTAGTACAAATGTTATAAATACCATCAAAGCTATATAATGAGTTATAGTTATGAATTATCTTATCTTTATGCTTCCATGGTATAAGGTAGATATGTAGGGTAACCAAAACACCATAATATAATGTAAAGATGATAACATATATATGTTAGCATGTATCTAATCTCGCTAAGTAAAGTGTTATAGCTAACCTTTATTTGTACTACAAAGAAAGTTATCTTGGAGATTTTGGACTTAGTAGTTAGGGTATACTTGTAACACCTTATGATGTCTCTTATACCTCTTATAAAATTTGTGATGACCATTTCTAGTGGAATCATATTAGCTTTATGATGACCAATAACCTCTGTATTGGTACACCATTAAAATTAATTATGATGTACAAAGGTTTTAAATGGTGACTTATAACCAATGTTGTCTTAGCAAATATGGGCATTGGTTGTTGTTCAACTATTGGTTCAAATTAGTTGACTTCAATAATTTTTTCCTTCTCTTTCATATTATATTTATAGTCACTCTTAAAATAATGTAGTTAGTCAGACTAGGTTTTAAAATAGCATAATAAGGTGAACACCATATTAATTAATGTGATTTCTTCATAATTGCTCACTTATTCCTAAAGTGTTTTTTCATATTCTTTGTTCTTTAATGCACTATGTTCACTTATCTATTGCATTAGAATTGAGAACTTTAGTTGTTCCTTCTCTTTAGGTTATGTATGGCCTTTAGGAAAGGTTTCTAAGTTTTTGTCCATCATGCAATTATAAAAAAAGTCATCAGCATTGAAAATCATGTCATGTTTATCATTTATCTAATTTTGTTTTTATAAGGGCATCTATTGAAGCCTTCTCATAGTTTTCTAACTCATTTATGGTTCAAAAACCTTTACTATCCTTGATCACTTTCAATGTCATTTCTTGTCTAATAAGTATTTGCTCTCCTTTTATTAGGGAAACTTTCTTAATAGCATTTTTCTCGTTGCTTTTGCTTATGAGAAAATGTCATCTTTTACTCTTATTATATAAAAGACAATGAATCAGGCCACTATTAAGGTGTTTGTTTCCTTTTTCTCAAGCTTTTATGGTATTGGCCTAATATTTTGTACACCTTTATATTGTTATTAATGTTATTAATTGATTTTTGCTTTTACTTTAATAATATATACTTCCTTTTAAACTTGTAATTATTCACTTTTCAAAGCCTTTTTTACTATCTTAGCAATAACTTTATCTATATTTATAAAGATTTTTTTGTCACATATCTCCTTAGTAGATCTTTTTTTATTACAACCTTGAGGCATTAGTGATGTACAGATAAAAACCCTCTACATGTTTTTGGCCAAAACTTATGTCCACTTAGTGATTCTATATTTATTAGAGACCATTTTATGATTAGTATTGTTAATTTGTGCAAGAGCTAGTTAGATCATGTCTAATGCTAATCCTTCAAGTGTACCTTTTTTAAACAACCTAATTGCTTCTTAAGGTTATTTCTTTTTTACCAACTTTTTGGTTTGTGTAGTCTTCATAATCTTTTCTCAAGGAAGGTGTATAACTAAGCATCATCTCCATTTACTATAGTGTTTAGCAATTTCATCATTTAAAAGTGGACTTTATACAACTACCTTTGTTTCCATCTCTTTTTCAAATTTAGAAGATGTTAGTGGTGGTTGATAAAAATCATCTTAATCCTCGTCAATTAGCTAAGATGACTTTTATTATGGTTAATGTTTGTGCTGATAATTGCTAACTGGTTTTTTAGACCTAAATATTTTGGCATATGATAAAGACATTACTTGCTCATTATTGCTCTCTAAACCTTTACCTTATGGGAGAATTATATGGCACATATAGACACTTATATGCCTCATTTTGAGGTACATCTTGAGCTTATCAAACCATATTTTTGGCATTCTCATGGTTTACATACCATTTTCTATAACCAAAATTTATGACCAACCCTAGCCTTTTTTGGTAAGAAACCAGCCTAAATCTTTTAGAGTTATCTTTTTCCAAAAACCCATTAGACTTGGAGATAACCATTATTAAAAGTTGATAATGAGTCACAATTGTTCCATATTATTATTTATATGTAACATAATTATGAAATAATTAATTAATGTATAAAGTGATGTAATGAATTTTTACACCATAATAAGTAAAAATACGTACATAAAAAATATAATGAAAAAAGGCTATACATATAACAAGTTGGTCTAATACTTAACTATGTGAGTGCTCCTTTTTTAATTATTGGATTTAACCTTATAACATACTAATATGCAAAAGTGAATCCAAGAATACTTTGATCTTATTTTAAAATAAAATAAAAATATATTAAAATTATCTCATCATTTAAAGTTTATTTCATATAAGTAAGCCTAGCTTGCGGTTGTATACTTGATATTTTTTTCTTGTAAAATAGGTTTAAATCTCAATGAAGGATTTGGGTCACCCATAATGGATCAACCCAACCCAACCCATATCAATATTAATTATATTAATAAATGAAGGAAAATAATAAGAGTGCAAAAGGATGTTCAAATACATTATGACTCTTCAGTTACAGATACATTAAAGATGTCTCTTCAAATGCTAACTTTTTAGTTATAAAGAGGTTGTAACTCTAACTTTTCAGCTATAAAAAGGTTCTAACTCTACCCTTATAAATATATTTGTTAACAGTATTAACGAAGTAAGATAAGTAAAAAAAAAAAAAGAAGAAATAAGAATATAAGAAAAAGAATGTATTCTCTATTAAAATAAAAAAAGGGACTCTCAAAGTAAACTCCCTACCAATTCATAGAAGAATTGTTTTTGCAAACAAGGTATATTCATCAACCTATATTTTTTTATCTGGAAAATAGATATGTTAAAATTCAAAGACCTTCTGGATTTTCTTTCTAAAGACTGCATTAGTGTCATGTTTTCAAAAGTCATGGCATTTACAATATTATTTTACCTTGATTTCTCAATATTAGGGATGATGTGATTGTTAAAGAGATTGATTTACCCCTTTATACACCAACTAGTTAAAGATCTCTTTAACTTTTTAATATAAAAATAACATTTCTTATGTTTGACTACTTTCGTAGCTTTAACCAATTTGCTATCAAGTTTCATAACCTTTTTATTCTTTTTCAATATTACGATCTCAAATGATCTTTGATTTTTTATTTAAGTAATCGATATGAGTTATTGTTGAACTTTCTCAAACTATTTGTTAGATTCTGAATCAGTCAATGGGTGGGTGCTCATGACATTATCTATATAACCAATAGGAAAAATCCTTCTTAGTGGCTTCTTTTATGCTCATTTTATCATAATTTTTCTCATAATAAACAATATCATCTATGAGGGTGTAGTTGTCTAAATATTTGATTCCTACGAACCTCTACTTTATGTTGTACTACATTCTTTATAACAATAACTTTATGAATTATTGTTCAGATCTAACTATAGTTTTTTTAGTTTTTAGTGTTCTTTATAACAATAACTTTATAACAATATCATTTTTACCGCCTCTTTTAGGTCTTGGACTATTATGGCTAGGTCAGCTAATGTTACTTCTAGTTCTGTCCTATAAAAGTGCTTATGAAAATGAGTTTCCATCCCTTTCCAACTATTAATTGAATTGGCTAGTAACATAAAGAATTAATAAAAAGTTATCTTGGCTAATTTGAACAAAAAATATTAACTTCATGTAATGTTTGGCCAAAACCATCTCCATATTGATATGTAAACTTGTTGGTGTGTTCTCTTATTGATTAGTTATCTTTCTTATAAAATCACTTTGCATCAGTAATTTTATCCTTCTAAGGATCGAATGTAGTTTGTCAACCCATTTAAGGTATGGATGATTGTAGAGAGTAAATTTTACTAAAATGCAACTAGTTTCTTGAAAAATCATTCAATTTATTCCTAAAAAGGCATTGATGTAGTCAACCAAGAAAGGAACATATAGCTTATTATTGTTTGGCTTATTCTCAAAGCTATATTTTCATCATATAATTGTGTTATCCCTTGTTTATTTTGTGAGAGACTATTTTTCTTTGGTTTTTTTTTATTATTGTCAATAAAAATAAGAATAAGCTAGATAGGTAAGGTCCTTAAGTTCAACTTTAGTGTGAAAAGCACTAAGATATAATAAAATTAGCACTAAAAAGGCATTAGCAAGACATTATGTAGCACTATAATATAATGCTAAGGCATATATAAATGATTCATCATGCTTAAACATGAGATGGTCATTTGTTAGGGTCACTTTTAGATCAATAAATTCCTATAAAAAAAAGAGAAGGGATCCTTATAAATGATCAAGACCATATAAACAACAATGTTCCTTTACTATATATGGTTTAGAAACTAAAAGCAATTGCTGAGTGAAATGCACATTCTTTTTGTTAGTTGACTTAAGTTGCATTATTATTAGGATGGGGTTCAAAATTTGAATTGTACGTAAGATGAGCTCAGATAGAAGAATATTAGAAGTTTAGAGAGAAGGGGAAACTCAACAGTCAGGCTATGGATAAATAATAAGCTTATTCTAAAGCTTGAAAATTTCAAATGTAAAAGCTAAAAACCTAATTTTTATAATCTGTTTAGGTTATGTTGATATTAAAATAAATTTTTCAAGTTAAAAAGACTATTTTAGTAATTTTAGATGTGATTTGATAGTAACAATTGTGAAGTTTAAAGTGAAAGGTGATAGGGGTGTAAATACTAACATTCTATAGTTTACGTACAAGAATTAAAAATATATAAACATAAGAGATGTTAATACAAACGGTAATATTTTAAGGGATCTTTGTATAATTTAGCTTATTTACAAATGTAGAAACACATTATTCAAGTAAACTTATCCTATGATATATTAGAATTATTTTATACAAATTGTAAGTTTAAAGATTGTTTTGTATTTAACATCAAATCTTAGGACTAAAGGAAATAATAGTTTTAGTACAAGGGCATTGAATAAGAAAATAAAATAGGTAATTTATTTGGACAAGATTAAAAGGTTTTTGCAATCATAAGAGCTACTTTATGCTTATTTTTTATATATATAAAAGGGATGTTTAAAGAATTATAACAGACATAAGACTACAAAGATAGGGTTTTTTTTCCTTTCTATTTTATATCTCATTGATAAAACCTATAATTAACTGTTAAGTAGTCAAAAGACTAGTATTGGTAGTATTAAATAAAGTAAAATAGTCATGTTACCATGACAACATCTGAATTAACCACTACTATATAAAAATACAAAGTGACTACTATGACTTCTTCTAATGAAGCATTTTTCAAACTTAAATACTAAGGATTTGAACTTATGATTCTTTGTAAATGCAAGAAATTAATGTAGGAGCTTTTTGAGAAAATAAGCATTTTTCTTAGTTATTTTTATTTCTTTTTATTTTGTTTATGTTATTTTTATTCAATATTATTAGGCTTTTTTTTAATTTTTGTCTATTTAAAGGGAATATTTTTTAAAATTTTCTATTTGGTATTATTAGGCGCTTCTAGTTTTTTTTTTTCTATACAAAGGTTTGTAATAACCTTTTGGATATCTCCTTTCAATTATGGTGTTTTTGTTTTTGAGATTCTTAACTTATAACAAACCTCATTATTTTTCGTATCTGATCACATCAAAAATAGAATATCATTAGATCATAGGCCTATTTATGGGTATAAAACTATGTAAAGCCATGTTATTTTCCATTAATATCCATGAAACATATAAAAGAAGAAAAAAAGCCAAGGTAAATAAATTTTCTAAGTGGACAAAGGATACTATGTTTCTCTTGATTTGAGCAAATTAGCTTGAAATCCAGGTTGTGAACAAATTAGTTATAATCTAACTAAATTAGGTTTTATTTGTAGTTGGATATCAACAAACTATCTTTTATATTTGTATAATGTATTTACCTATAACCATAGTTATCAAAGTTCATTTGAATAGAGAATTGACTTGGTACAATGCCTAAGTCATGGATTGAGTAGATTATTCTATTTTTTTTAAAAAAAATATATCAAAATGACATTGTAATGAAATTGAAAAAACTAAATAGTTTTTGATCGAGTAATTAGTTGATCTTTTAGTTGACCAAATCAATTTTGAATTGACTTTTTTTGACCTAACCTATGCTAGGATTGGATCTATTGAATCTCGAGCTGATATATCAAACCAGGATGCACCCAAAAATGTTTCCTATAAACTAGATGAAAGTCTAGCTTTTCGATAATAAAGCAATATGACATACATTTTTTAGTGGGAATGACATCTTAGTCACCACATAACATAACTCACCTATATTTTCACTTGCATTGCATATTTATTAATTGTCGAGTCAATGGAAAAATTATTTTTTCACCACACATTACTCTTAACCTTGTTGGAAACTCAATTTTTCACATCAATAAATATATTTATTTTGTTATTATAACTATGAAAGATGATATACAATTTAAAATTAATACACAATACATAAACATAATAATTAATGCATAAAAATATTGAGTTTTCTTCATAACTATGATGATACTTTGATAAAATAAAAAACAATTCATCAATCAACCTTCTTTAAAGAATTTTGTTGCTCAAAAAATGTATTTTGAGTAATATCAAAATGATGATATAAAAGAAAAGGAAAAGACAAGGATTAAAACGGATTTCATATGAGTAATCAATTAAATACTTGGATTAGAGGATTAACCACAGTAAAACCCACATTTCCTCAGTCTATCTGTAACTTATACCATGGAAGAAGAAAAAGAAAATGAAAAAAAAATATCCATACCTCTTTTTTATATATATAAAAAACTTCTTTTGCATATCCCTAGGATAAAGATGATTTTGCCATCTCTACAACTTTTTATCTTTAGGATGAAAGGGCAAAATATGTTTGGTAATTTATAGTTTGATGGAATCAAAATGAAATTTTCATAGGATTAAGAAGTAGCTTAGTTGTCAAATCTAATATAGAATTTGACTTGGCTAGGAAAGTAAAGTAGTAAAAAAAAATGATAAAGTCAAATTTTTTTTTTATCTTTAACTTGTTATATATTAACCAAATCATGACTAGATTGATAAGATCAATCAAGTTTTGATCAAAATCAATGCCCAAAACAACCTAACTATAAACCCAAACTAAGTGACGTGTCTAAGATCATAAAAATTAACTTGTTTTAAAGACAATTTTAAACTTTTTTTCTATCCATCTAAAAAGGAGAGATATAAAGGATGAATACAAAACCAAGTTAATTTTTTTTCTATGGGTGTACCTTTAAACATTTCATAATTTCATTTTTTTTTTACTAATTTTTAAATATGACCTATTGCACGCGCGCACACATATAAATTTTTATAAATAATTTTTAAGAATTTAATTATAATAAAAGTTTATTTTTTCATTTCATCATATTAATATGAAAAAAAATTGTTAAAAATGAATAATAAATTATGCTATATAATTTAATAATTTATAAAAATAATAAATAATAAATAATATTATTTTATGAAATGAATAAAATTCATTGACCAAAGAGTGATTTTTAATTAAAAAAAATATAAGAAGACTTTGTTTATGGAACGAATGAGTTTTTAACATTATGAAACAAAATTTAATATTAATATTGAAAAATCAATAAAATAATTAAAACATATATAATATAGAAAAATAAAAATTGATCTTGTTTTAAAAGAATATGGACTTAATGATGAAGATGTGACGATTACATGATAACAAAAAAATACATTTGTGATGGAATTGTTATCTTGTAATTTTAATTATGTTAGATTTTAACTTTGTGTACATTCAAATATTTTATTTAATATATAATTAATATCATTATTAAATATATTATAGAAATTTTTTGGTGATCAAATAAATCATAATTTAACATTATTATTTTAGTAATGAATTATACTTTGCAATGATTATAAATTCTTTTTTAACATGATTTTATGACTAGAAAAATTACCACCTTAAGTTAGTTAAAAATATTATTGCTTATTATAAGCTAAAATAAAAATAATGATCTTTATTAATTGTTCTAAACATTACAAGTTTGATGATAATGTTAGTATAGATACATTGTAGCCAATCAATTAGTTTCACATGACATTGACTTTGTTTATCTAAATATATTTAATTTATTAGTAAAAACTTTTTTATCGTTAATATTGATCAAATATTTGATTAATGAATCTAGAGTAAAGATAAAGTCTTTAGGATAAAAATACTTTGCAAATAAAAAATTATAAACTTGTTATAATTATAGGATTTTTATTGCATCAAAGGATTATTCATAAATGTTCTTGGTCAATGCTCTATTAAAACTGGATATTAATTAGAGTTGTTAAAACTGGTACATGTTATATTTTTTTTTTATGAAAGAAAACAATTGTTTTCATAAGCTGGGGTATGAGAAATATTTAGAACTAATACATAAATGCTTGTCAAATAACATGTACACCGAATTAACCTGCATGAGAATATCATATGGAGAAAACACTTGTGTGTATGGAAAGGCTCATGCGACGGTTGTGTAAGTAATCCTTAGACTTAAGATCACTAAGTTATCTTATATAGAGAATATTATGCTTTGATCTGACTACATGTTGTCATAATCAATGGTAACAAATAAGCAGATATTGAGTATAACAAGAACTATATGAAAATATTTGAGTAATCAAGAAATGATTCATCATCTTTTGTTAATTAAGAAAAATATTTGATATGTTCTTAAATAGTATTGATTGTAAATCCTTGCACAAGATGGAATGAGGTTTGAGAAGAGATTCAAATCTTATTCAAAGAATCAATGACTATGGTGTTAAGAATAAATAGAATGTTACACCTCTTATTTTCGGTATAAAACTATGTAAATTACATAACACTTGAAAAACACAAATGAAAAGAACTAGCACTCAAAGACATAACAATTCATCTATCTTATAAGGATTTTTTGTCAGTGGTTCATGTAAATTATCGTTAGAGACCAGACACTTAGACATCATGTAATTTACAACAACCTAACCTTGAAACAATTATTCAAAACTGAAAAGAACATCTAATTTTTATTTAATATTCATATAAACCTTATATATTTCTAGATTTGTTTAACAGTATTTTTAAACTCCTGAAAAATCTTTAAATTTACCGTTCTTACATAGCTGTTGTGTTTCTAAAATCCCAACAAATCATAAAAACCCAGCAAATCATACATTTCAAAAGTAAAACAATATTTTGTACAATTTGTTTAGTCTTCTTCGTCGGCGTCATCTAAATAGAATACAAAGATATAATGTTATATATCACTATCAATCACAACTTCATATCCTTCACGTTTTTCATCTTTTTGTTTCTATCTTAATTTTTCTTTCTCAAAACAGTAACAAAGGGGCAGTTTAAAGTTCAAAGCAATCCTCTATTCAGATTACGTAACTACCTAAAAAATTATCAAATGGTGTTTTTTTATCAGATAAAGTTTTGCTTGGGCAATACATGGAAGGAAGAGGGGCCGTAAACATCTTCCCGCCGGTGTGTCATGCGACTCCTGCCACGGGAAACAGAATCTACTCCCTGGAAACAAACATGAACTAGCAGAGTACTCTTTACCCAGGAAAATTACTATATATACTTTCCCTTGGTTTTGTACAAAAGCTGTTCGGAGTAATAACACATATTGTCGAGTTTCTAACTTAAGGATCTGCTAATCTCGTTCAGAATCAGTGATGGGTTCATAAATTGCACGGTAAATGAACTCTTCTTCGCCTGGATTTGGAAAGATCCTTCTCGTTGTTAAGCAGCAGGACCACCGGTGAAAAAGCTCTTAGAATGCAGCGCCTATAAATAAAAGGTTGGCTAGCCTGCGTGGTCCCCTTGCATCAAATTCAAACCTATGGCTATGCTGGGGCTTCTATATTGATGCCTTCATTTTATTTTATTTTTATAATAATAATAATATGGACTATTACAGTATGATAAATTGACAAATAGCCACCTAAAACACATGATATTTATTTCTTGGAATTGGCTGTAATTGCATTATTAATACGGATCCTACTTGAACTCATTTTCAACCAGCACCACCTTTTTCACCAAAAATCTTGTCTCGTCCTAAAAATGGTCGTATGATAGATGATCCATACCTGGCAAAAACCATTCTGTCATCCACTTCTGTATATGCTGGGATTGAAACTACGTAAATATGTATTTTTACAACAATTAGGAGATACGGTTTCAAGATTACGTGGATGTTTTAGAGTGTGGTAACAGTTGTTTTTCAAAGTATTTTTTTTTGCTCGGAAATACATCAAAATAATATTTTTTTTAATTTTAAAAAAATTAATTTTTGATATCACCACGTCAAAACGATCTAAAATTACTAAAAAATAAAATTTAAATAAAATTTTTTAAATTTTTATTAAATACCATTTGAAACGCAGTTTTAAACACCACCTACTGCTTGGGTTTGATGGTTTCAAAGAAACTTTTACTATAAAAATTAGGAACTTCTATTGTTGACTTCTACTGTAACTTTTAATTCAGAGATAAGACTATATGATAAAATCAAGACATATTTGCATAGAAAGAGAGTGGCCTTCCACCAAACTTCTTGTTTCTTTCCCTTTTTTCTTTTAACCTTTCACAATAGAAAGTACTGCCCATCATGGCGCTTCACTTGCTACGTTTATACCCGTCTGCTTGTAGGCATGCTTGATTACACTTGGAGAATTAGTCAACTAAATCCACTTTCTACCCATTATGAAAGATTCAAGAATTAAAGGAACACAACTCTTCATTTTTCTTATATATTAAGAAAATATTAGAGTATGTATTAAGAGAAATAGCCTAGTATGTTTTTAAATAATGAATTGAGTTTCCAATCTATTTATATATATATATGTTTAAAAATATAATTGATATTATATTTTAAAGTTTTTTTCACTTAAAAATCATTAAAATAATATTTATTTATTTATTTTTAATATCAGCATACTAAAATGATTCAATGAAACGATTCTTCAATCGTAATAAACAACCTCCATATTTAATTCAGCTAATTAAATATTTAAAAAATAATTGAGTTTCAATGTAATTTTTTTAAATTAACAAAATCAACCATGAACATGACTTAATATTATATTTAGATGATTCTAAATTTTATAGACATTTCAGTTATATGCAAAACATGTAACAAATAGGAAGAATTTTTTCTTAAATTACGTAATACCAAACCTCTCTCCCTCTTTGAAACCTCCCTCTCCCTCACCACTGTGGTTTCCATTTTCTATATTATATCAACTAATGTATATTATTGATTATATTAATTTGGATAGAAAAAAACTAACCCAATGATAGATTGGAAATTAAATCATTATATAAGGATAAAATTGACCTCATTATTTAAGGACATATTGGGCTATTTTCCATAGGATTTATCCATATGTAACATATAAAAATCACATCAATTTAATATATTAATGCATATAATCTATTGTCAAAAATGTTTTAGCTTGTATAAAATGGTTAGAAAACAAATTATAATACATAAAATGTTTTATTATTATATTATCTCATATAGATTTTATTATAAAAATAGGATAATATAGAAAAAAAACAGTTATTTTCAATGCATACCAAACATCAAAAAAAATATTTAATAGTACAATTTTTAAAAACCTTACTACTTAAAGAAGTTAAAAACTCAAAGAATGTTATTTTTTTAATTTAATTTTTATGTTACAACAAAAAAAAAAACTGATTTTCAACTTTATTTTTCATGTTAAAAAAAAAACATTTAAAAGTAATCCATCTTTTTAAAATTATTTTCTATTAAATTCACTTCAAAAAGAAATTCATTTTCAGGCAAATTCTAATGACCGCCTCCCATCCCAATTCATCTTTGAAATGATTTCAATATTTTCTAAGTGGGTTTATAAATCTTTTCCACTTTATAACACAAAACCTTGTAACAAATTATGTCAAACAATGAATGTCCCCAAAGGTTCTAAACGTTAAACTTGGAAGAACAAACAAAAGAAGTAACGAAGGATCAAAGACTGCCCAAAAAGATCAAAAACCAAACAAAAGGACTCGAGATCAGTAAACCTAAGGTTGTGTTTATAACGGGGTGAAAAATCTTGAAGGAAAATATTAGCAAGGTAAAGATTTAGATTGTGTTTGGATTAGGTTAAAAGCGGTTAATTAATGTTAATATGGGTTAGCTCCTCTTTAATCTTGGGAGAAAAAAAATCAGGGGTTAAATGTTAACTTACAGGAGAGCAAATCTCAAGAGGATTGACTTGATATATAGTTAAAAATACTTGCTTCATTCTTTAATTTTTTAAGCTCAAATCTTGGAATTACTATCTTGAAAAATTTATTAAATTCTTTTAATATACTACGCCGATATTATTATGAAGGTTCCTTTAATATATAGGAGGGCGGGCTACCAAATTTGCCAAGAATATTGTAAAAATCCTGAAGTTTGTGCACATTTTTTCCCCTCAAAGGGTGCAGCTAACAGGAGCATATAGTGAGGATAAATATTATTGTACATTGTGTTGAGAAAGAGAATATGATAATTATTGCTCTATTAATTAAAAGTTAAATCTGCTAATATATAATTAGTAAGGTGTGGTTTTATAAATCTAATTAGTAAGGTATTTTCATAACTTTTAATGAGAATATCTACAAAAACAATTTAAAGAAGACCTAAATTAGAAGAACAAATTAGGAGCAATTTGATTTGTAAGAGACATATTAGGGACTAAATCTATAATACAAGGATAAATTGACCTAATTCCTTTCTTATAAAATCAACACTTAAAGTCATTTTTCTGGGTTAAATGTTAAACTTCTTAAAACTCCAAACATGGGGGAATAAAAATGAAAAATGGATAGCTTTGACGCACTTACCCTCGTACCAAACATGTCTTTAGTACCAAGTCACTATAATTTCAACAGAACCAATAACTATAGTTTAGGATATGTTCTGTAGGATAATTTGGGTTAAAATTCACTGTATAAGCATGTTTGGCTAACTTTTAGAGATAGAAATGGGAATGGAGGTCTATGAAACTGATGGTGCATCCTCCCTCCTAGCTTAGCTGCTATGGATGCCTTTAACCTCCATTCCCATTTCCATCTATATGAGATTAAAATAATAATAATAATAATAATAATAATAATCTTCCATGCCCATCTTTGTTAGAAGTGGACCTTCATTAGAAATGCATTTACTCTTTTTTTTCTTGAAAAATTATTATGGAGGGTACTCTGCACTTTCAAATTGGAGTTCGTGGAGGGTTAAATTCAACATCTAAGCAAGTATTATTTTCCCTTGTTTCTCTCGCATAAATTATAAATAATAATCTATTTATTTTCTCTCTATTTTTATTTTAACCCTTGAATTTATTAACATCCTAAACATACTTTTCGACACATTAAAATTAAATTTTTATAATAATTACTTCAATAATAAATCAACTTTATTGTTTTTAACCTTGTTCCAAAACTATCTTAGCGGTAATCTTCTAAAGAGAGGGAGTGTGATCTTAGGTTTAAGACATACTCTTGCCATCTAAAAATAAAATAAAAATAAAATAATAAAATAATTGTTGTGTTGTGTTGTGATGTGATTGGTATGCTATGTTATATGAGGCTAAACATATTAAATTATTTGGTGATGAATTATGGCACCATACTAAAATTACTAGTTAATGTCCTAGAACTCTTTATATATATATATATATATATATATATATATATATATATATTTGCTAACCTTTTGTATATAAGAGTTTTTATAGATTCTACCTTTCTAACATATGTTACTTTAAGGTTACTCTTTTATCCAATTTCATTAAATCATGTGACATGTGATGAAAATCTATGCATTGATTGATAAGGTCATTACCTGAAAAATTAAAATTAAAATATATACAAATTAAAAAAAATTAAATTAAAAAATCAAACCAATTAAAAATTATAATAAAATTAGAAAAAAGTGAGAATTTGGTTAGAAATATTTTTCATGGAAAATGCTAGTAAACAAATAAACCAAACTAAATTTTCATACAAATTGATGTGTTTATTCATAAATGATAAAATATATGATTTGTAGGGGTAAAGAAAATAATGGTTAGTTTATATAAAATATTTACTATAAGAAACTACATCATTATGTTAAAAACAAAAAATGGAGGGACTAAAAATCATTCATAGAGAATAATATTTTTATAAAGTGAAGAAAACTATTAATTGGTTTATCAAATCATGTAAGTCTCTCATGTTATATTTTTTTTCTGTGTATTTCCTAAAATTACTTTAATTTTTTTTCCATGACTAAACTTATTTTTCTTTCTATGCTAATAATTAAGCTACCCGGAGACATAGTCTTTTTCACTAAGAACATCTACATCCATGCTCGTTTTAGCTAGCTCTTTTAAAAATATAATCACATGTCCATGCTCTATAAAATAGAGAGTCATGAATATTTTATTATTTATTTATTATTCAAATTATATTCGAGATGAAGAGAAATCAATGCATCACATAAGCTAACAGAAACTCCTACAATCCACAGGGCATGTAAGAAATTAGACCAAAGAAATATGATATGATCATGCTTGAATTTGAGTACTGAAAAATATATCTGATTGCTAGAACATTTTAAAAACTTTCTGCAACACAACTCAAACATTGTGGAAAAACCTAAAGACTGGGAAAGGAAAAGGCAACTTGAACGAAGAAGGCTCATTTCATCTCATGAACATATACAGGAAGATCAACTAGGAATGAATCATAAATGAACAAGCATGCATTATTGAAAAAAATCTGATATAATTTTACTATGGAGACTTCATTAATTAACAGTATTATAGAGTAAAATGTACCTTGTTATAGAGTATTATGCTGAAACTTTCCTACATCCCCATTTGGCCAAAACAAGATAAGAAAAGGTTGAAACTTGAAGTTTTTTCTTGACATATATACTTAAAAACTTAAAATTTCTGGGAATTCACAGAAAGGCTGGTTTGCTGGGTCACATTTGAAGAGGTATTGGTTTGCTGTTTGCTTAACATTAGTAAAGGCCCTTCTTTATTAAAAACAATTCTGAAAAACATAACAAAATAATTTCCTATGATCTATACAAATGAACACCATAAAGTTCAAGAATGTATCAAAGTTCCCGTACCCAAATCTCAAAGTCCCAGTCTCCCCTTCTTCTTTGGCCTAATAACCTCTGTTTCTATAATTACCAGATGACCAAAACAAGAAAGAAACAAGAAAAGTTTCAAGACTGAAAGCTCTGCCATGAATTGATAAAAGAGCAAGGAGTGAAAATCTCAAAAGGGAGATCAGTGGATGCAAAAATATGAGAGATGGTAACGATCAAAGCATTCAATCCATAAACGATGGTAACATCGTCGTTTCACTTCACTCATTTTATTTCCTGAAGGATCGTCCAGCACCACCTCCAACATCTTCAAAGAAAGAGTTATCACACACCCTAACACTATATAGCAAGGGTTTTTCTTCAATTTGGGATGATAAAGGATTGTCAAACCCTAATCCTAAACCCGGCGAGGACAAGAACACTGCCAAAGCCCTCTTCTTTCCTTTTCCATGAATCCCTTTCTTCTCCGCTACAAACTGAAGAGTGCTACGATAATAGCAAGGCCTTCAGAAAGTAACAATGCCTTGTCAAGATTTACACTTACTAGAAACTATAGCTAAAGAATGAGTTTAGCTGGTACACGGATGTTCTGATTGCTTAATATTCCCATTGTCCAAAAGGATAGGCGAGTTTGAATAGCCTGTGCTAGCTTGAAGCAAGTCTAAGAGTATTTTAGAAAAATATTTTATGAGAGTTCAGTGTTTTTTCTTTTTACAGCGTTTGACATTAGTGCTAGCTATCTTGATTTGAATAATCAAATCGTTTTCAAGGCTAAAGATGGGTTTTGAAGAGTTAATTTCCATGGTTAGGAAGATTGTGAGGATGAAGGCATTGAGATTCTAAAAGCGGCCACGACAAAACAATCATCTGTGCCGCCCACTCGTCTCCTTTATCACCAAGTGGCAAGTGGAAGCCTTAAAAAAAGTCGTGGTTAATCTTAAGTGCAACAACATGACAATGAAAAGGATGATTTGCATGTAGGATCATGCACCTAACCTAAATTTGGATGATGGGATATGTTTTTGGAGCTCCAACCTAGGGTGTTCTTTATTGGCAGTACAGAAATAATTACATATTAAATGTTTACAAAGTACTTTTATTTTTTGTATTTAAGTGTTTGAACTTTTATTTTTGTTAATTGAATATTTGTGGTTTTAAAAATAAATTATTGTATATTTGATGTAAGAAATTTTCAATTTAAGTCTTTTTCTATTTAACTGTGAGAAATTCACTTTTTTCTAATCAGTTGTTTCTATTTGATTATATAAGATACATTCTACATGTTTAATAAATCCCTACATCAGCATACTATATAAAGTGTACATCATGTGTGTATGAACACTTCACTTTATTTCTAATAGAGTCTTTATACTTTTTTTATTTTTATTTGAGTATATGTACTTCTATTTTTTTTTCTAATTGAATGTCTATACTTTAAAAATTTCTAATTGAATGACAATATATTTAAATTGAAAGAAAATAATAAAAGCAAGGGTATATGATTGATATTAATGAAAGATTTATTTTTTTAAGCATTTTTTTATATTAATGACAAATTGAATACTAAAACAAACAATAATAATAATTCAAATTAAAAGAAAAATAAGAGTAAACTTGTCCAAATAAAAAAAAATAGTAGATTGACTTAATTTCTAGAATTTTTGGACAAACCAAACATACCTCCACCTCTAATTTTGAAGTGGCAAGAAATTTAATTTTTTTTTCAAAATGAAATTTTTAAATACAAATTTATTTACAAAAACGCTAATAATATCAAATTTATATATGAAAATTTCACCCACCAATTATATAATAATTTCAATGAAAAAGTTTTTAATCAAGCACTTCTAATTTTAAAAACTAATAAATGTCGCCTTCCCATTACATAAAATCAAAAAATAAAACATTAAAACAACAATGACAGTATATATATATATATTAAAAGAAAATAAGAAAAACAAGGTTATATGATTGATATTAATGAAAAAATTATTTTTTTAAGCCTCTTGCTCCTATTTTTTATAAAAGATAAATTGTTATTACTATTTTGTTTTTTTAATTTATTTAACTTATGATAAAAATAAATTATTTAACTTGGTCAAACATGAACTATTTAAAATTGTAAAGTGGATGTTTTTTTTAGCTTTTTAAATTTAAAAACACTCAATTGAATACATTTTTGAAATACACATACTCAAATAAAGTAGCTCACAAGCACACTCAAGTAAAAAATATCTGCAAAAACTTAATTAGAAAAGAAGTCTAATATTTATGCATATTTGATAAAATTCAATGAAAATACTAATAATGTCATAAAAACTAACTACGCCTCTCGACATTTGACTTCTATACTGCAAAATCCATCAACACGGTATAGAATCCACAGCAATGCTTGATTCGTGGATGGTTATCGACAATATTCTTACCTCTCATCGTGGTGCTTTACAAAATTGATAGGAAGACTCGAGGAGAAGGAAAGTTTCCCATTTATGAAGAGAGATGGACGGCAACGTAGTTTCTAAAATGGGAAAGACGACTTTGCTCTGTTTCTCTCAGACAATAATTCTCACCGAAGAAAAGGCCGGCGTCTTGTCATGTAATAATCGTGGCAGCCACCCATAAAAGCAGAGGGAACCCGTGCCGGCTTTTCCAGATTAACAAAAGTGCTGGATGCGAATGCATCGCAGGGTTCTTGCTAGATTAAGGTAATTGACTCAGCACTCTTCCTTGCCGTGGACTTTTGAGCTCCAGCCTAAAAGATGGAGAAAAATGGGTTCGCAGTCGGGAGCTATATCTCTCTTTGGAGGAAGCTTTAAAATTCTCACGCGGCATCTCAAAAAAGTGCCCTGATCTATGAGTTGGGCTCTTGTTGACCCAAAGAATGTAGTACTTTTGTTTAGCCCAGTCAGATCCAATAGGCTTCCAGCCCAGAAGCTAGGAAGTTAAGAGGATGGGGGAATCTCAAGCCCATTGTGAGGCGAGGCCTAACCATAAAGCCCCGATAAAATGCTAGAAAATTGTGCCATTAAAGGTGGTACATTCATCCTGGAGTCAGGAATTTTAGTTTAAAGAGCCAAATTAAAAACAAAAAACAATTAAGGGGTTAAAATTTAAAATCTTCTAGTTTTAGGGTTAAAATTATATAATTTGTAGAAAGGATCTGAAAGTTTTTTTCTCCTTGGAGGAGCCCGGGCCTCCTTGCCCCCGGTTCCGTCCCTGTGTGCATCCAAATTCTTTTTTGAAATTCATTTCAATCATTTGCTATATCCATGATAAAAGAATTAGAAAAGTCTTTTACAACTTGCTTCAGCAGAGAATTTTTAAAAAAAAAAAGAGAGTAAAAAATAAGTAACATGAAGCGTAAGAAAACCTATAATATCTACAAATGGATACGAAAAGCATGTATCTGCAGCAAGCTATATAGCTAAATAGCATGGGAAATTCATTATAATTGTACTCACATATTATTATAAATTGTTATAGGAAAATTATCATTTTATTTTTAAGTGGCTTAAATTTAAACCTTAGGTTTGGAGTTATTTACATCTTTTTCTCTAGCTCAATTGTCATTAGAAGATTGTTTGGAAATGTCTATGTATTTTTAAATTTTTTTACACACTAAAAATATTCTTTTACCCTTTAAGTCAATAAAATTTAGTACAGTTGACCAAGAAATTTCTTGACTTTTCACAATATTCATAACAGTAAAAATACTTCTTTGCCTCTAAGATCAAAAAAAGATGAGCCGCTGGACAAGGGTATTTCATGTTTTTTTAATTTTCATGTATAATAAAATAACGTTTTTATCATCGGAAAAGACAAAAAAAAAAAACATTTGCCTTTGCGGGTATTTTGGTATTTTCACATGGATATTTTGTGAAAATAAGAGGACTATGAGGGCTTTTTGGTATTTTCACTTTTTATTTTTTATTTTTAATCAAAAAACTGTTGACGTGTGTTCCACACGCACCAACGAGTAGGCGGCGTCTGCGCCATTCAGGTGGTGCGTGTGACGCCTCCCAGTGTTCAAATCTGGTTATCCATCGTCTCCTTGGATGCACAGCCATTCTCTTTTCCACATGGTGTAGCGCGTGTGGATGGATAATAATTGAATTGTCACTAGTGATTGATTGTTTGTGTTTTTTCTTTCTTTTCTCTCTCCTAACGACTAAAATGCTCAATTGTCCTCTTTGTTTGTTGTTTTTCAATTTAAGTTCTCATTCTTTGAATTTCTTATTTCATCTTTACTCCTTTTATAGAATTTTTTTTTTAATTTTATCCTTAAATTACAATTTCTTATATGTTTTGTTTTTCATTTCGTTTCTCATTCTTTTAATTTCTTATTTTATTTTCATTCCTTTTTAGTTCCAGTCTTTCTAAATTCGTTCTTATTTTTTGTTGGTGTTTTAGAATTCATCCTCTTTATTTTATTTTTTTATTTCAATCTTTTTTTTATGAGTTTTATTTGTTTACAATTTACTCTTCAAACAAATTATAATCTAGTAAAGTCCATAACTCAATTCATAGGTTCAGCATACTAACTTAGCTTACCTGATTCACATGTTTCACAAGTTTACCCACTGATATAATATGTTTTTTTTTGTTTTTTTATCTTTTAGTTGTTTTTAATTTATTCTTTTTTGATTTCATCATTTAATATTAAATTGGTTGGGAAATGGATTGTATTATTGATTTTTTTTTGCTTTTTAGGGATAATTGTCTCAAATAAATGTCTATTTTTAGGTTGGTGCTCAATTTTGTGAGCATATGTTTTTATCATATAATTAAATAAAAAAATTATTAAACTCAATAGAGTTCATAACCCAGGTTGCGCGGGGGGTCGATCCAATCTGTCATCGTCTCAATATTTTTTTAAAAAAATATCATCTTGAAGTTTTTTTTAACACTAAATCATGTTTTTATCGATCATCAAGGTTGCATTTGGACATATGAAATTGATCGATTTAAGTTGAGTTATCTCTCAAGGTTTAATTAAAAAGTTGAGTTATGCAAAAAGTTAAGTCGAGAGATTTCAAAATTAATTCACTTGATTAAGTTTAATAACACTATTAAAAAATTATTTATACTCTTAATATTTTTTTACATTGTAAAAAACAATTTCTATTGATCCACGGCGAAGCACGAGCCAATATATTAGTTCATATCTAAAGTGCATCTTGGTGAAGGTTTTGTATGAGTTTTAAAACAATTTGGTCTTAGAGTGTCTTAGAGTGTCTTGCATCTAACTCCTAAAAATACATATACTTTCAATTCAAATTACATAAAACACATCGTTTAAGTTCCATAATTCACAAGTATTGTATTTTCAAAAATCTAGGCTTAAGATTGAGATCCTTTCATATTCAAAAGAACATGATCTATCATTTTTCTTTAATTTAAACCTTTCAAAATAAATTAAGGGTTAAGATTTTATAATTTAATATTTACTTAATTAAACACTAAAATTAAGATATTTTGTATTAATACTTACCTTTAAATGCATTTTAAAATTTATGATAGAAAATCTAGAAAAGGAAAACTAAGTTAAAACAAAGCCTATATAAAAACAATATACATGCTTAAGATGAGTTTAGAATGCTTAAGATTCTCTAAACATAAAAAATAAAAATTTAATTTAACAGAAACTAATCGAGGGGTTTTTATTATACTCCTCACGTAACACTATTCATTTAAATAGTGTTATGTTTTTCTTTTTTCTTTCTTTTTTTTCTCTAACTTGTATTTTTATTTATTTTAATTTTATTTTTTAACATTAGGTTTATTGGGGATTGAGCTTCATAATTTTTTTAATTTATTTTATATAAGGCTATTCTAAACTCACAACTCATACCATGATTTTAACAGGTTAACTCGGTTGACTTGATTTTTTTTCTTTTTTGTAATTGATATTTTTTTTTCAATTTCAACTTTCAACATTAGTGGATTGAGAATTAGGCTTCGTGATTTATTTCGATCAGCTTCTTATGAGGTTATCTCCATCTTATGACTTAAGTCGCAAGTTTGCTGGGTTAAATGTGGTTGACTTGAGTTGTTTTTTTATGTCTTTTTTTTATATGGTTTGATTATTACTGAGGCTTTTATTGTTTTTTTTCTTCTAATAATTGATTTATTTATTGGTTAAAGTAGACCCAACTTTTTAAGGTCTTTTAGAGAATGAAAGCTAGCTCCGGAAAGAAGGAATAATCTATGAAAGAGATAGTCTTATTACACCCGAAAGCACCTACTACCCCATAAATGAACGTAAACCAATTAGAAACTTGCACGAGGTTTCACAGTAGGGCATATATTCTGTCTTTTGGCTAGGTTCTTGGGTCCGGTTGAGCCTCTTTGAAATTACATCCCCGCCTCTCGTCTAACTCGAGTTGCTTCGCCCATGACTCTCTAGGTCAAGCCTAGCCATACTGAAGTTAAATTAAAAAAATGTATTTTTTGTTTCTTTTAATACTGGGAATACTTCTTATGTATAAGTTTATAATATTTTATATTAAAAATAAATAATTAGTTTTTTTTTGTATTTTTGAAATTTAGATCAAGTCTGCATGGGCTTAAAAAACTTGTTACCAAGTCTATGATGCATCCAAAATACAAAAGCTATTGTTTTGAATTTTTTGGCATTTAAAAAAAATCATTGTGACATGTGGAAAACAAGATTTTTATGGTGTTCTCAGTTAAGACATGAATTTTTCAAATTTTATAGGATTAGTTTATCTTGTGACATGACAAACCTGAAAAGGCCACTCTCTTAAAATAGACTTTTAAAAAGCTACACATGAAAAACGAAAGGAAGCTGCATATTCTTATGTGAACATTAAAATATCTTGTGCATTAAAGAAGAAAAGAGGTGGTCACTATTTATAAAATTATATCCATTCTTTTTGGGAGCCTTTCAAACATCCAACAATTATCTCCTAATTTTGGCGACTTTGAAATATTTCCTTGGGCTTCAAGGGTCATATCTTGACCATCTCAAAATCTTAAAATTAATTTTCAAAATTATGATCCATAGGCTTTATATCTATAAGATACATTTGGATCACTGATAGTAGATAAATATTTTTTAAGGAAAAGCTTGCAACTCTTTTAGTTGTTTTTTGTGGAGTAATATATTATATATTATCAAGAATTTACCCTTGAAATCGCTCAAAAAACATTGATCTTGATTAATGAATAAACTAGTTTTAAAATACTCTTACTGATCGGGAAAAGACAAAAACTATAAATTCCAATACTATTAAATCAAAATGCATTTCCCTTGTGAATTCTGAATTTAACTCGAATGCTATTTTTTTAGAAAAATAATAAGGAAAACTCAATTCTTTGAAAATTATAAGTATGTTATAATTGTCAAATACAATCTACTCGATAGATTAGATAAAAAATAATAATAACATAAGACCTTAACCCATCAAGGTTCATGTCTAGATTATATAACATAATAATCTGGTCAAGTTTGACAAAGCTCATCAGAATTAAGTTTATCTAAAGAGTTGTCGAGAAAAGAGTCCATTTGATATCATGGTAGCAGATGCTTTTCAAAGTGTTTATCAATTAGAAATGCATTGAAATAATGTTTTCTCATTTTAAAAAATTTATTTTTGATATCAACACATCAAAACGATCTGACAACATAAAAAAAATTGAAATAAAAAAAATATATAATTTTTTTCAAAAATACCTTTAAAATACAAAAATAAATGGGCTCTAAGTGACAAAACTCATCAAAATCAAGTTTATCTGAAGGATTGTTAGGTAAAGAGCCCATTTGATATTGTGGTAGTGGTTGCTTTTTAAAATGTTTATCAATTAGAAATGCATTAAAATAATAATTTTTTTATTTTTAAAAAAATTATTTTTGACATCAACACATCAAAACATAAAAAAATTAATTTGAAACAAAAAAATAAAAAAATATTTTTTTTTCAAAAGTGCTTTTAAAAGGAAAAAACAAACGGGCTCTAAGTATCAAAATATACATCATATTTTAAACTTTAATATTTATTTGATTATCATCATTATTTGTTTTTTATAACTTGCTAGTTCAACAACCAACTTGATGATTGCAACAGTTACTACTTAAGGCCTTGAGTTGATCTATAAGTTACATTGGTGTTATGATGAATTTGATTTTCTCAAATGATTAAAAAAAAATAAGTGTTGAGGGAAAATAGCAAAGAAGCAAGACCAAGTAAAGGATATATCACAAGAATCACGAAAAGTAAAGCTCTTAACTAAAAGGGGCACCATCACTTTATCTTAGCTTAAAATCACTGACTTAAAAAATATTCTAAAAAAGTGTTTACCAAACATGTATTAACGGTTCAAAAATATATTTTCTTTGATAAATTTTTACTTCGTCAAACACGACCTTAGACCTTAAGAAGCTCATTCCAGTTGATTAGTACTTAAAAGTGTATTTTTATCAAGGTTTTATATCATCATTTTGCACTTGAAGTATCAATAACTCCTTAACTAAAGCGTGTTTTATAATAACATATCTAATTATATAAGATACCTTTAATTTATGGTAAATGTTCATCTTAAATGCAGGCTTATCACATAAATGAAAGAATTGATTGATAAGTTGAAGTACTGAAATTAAAAGGACAAAAAGATGGCCAAAGAGATGCTGGTGTAGTCCAAACTGGAACATAATTCAGTAATTGGGTCATATCTGGAGCTGTAGATCTTGAATTTAGGTCCATTTTATATGGATAGAAAGATAAGACATAGGCCTACAACTTTCATGTGAAGCCCAAGATTTAACAAGGCCTTTTTCAAGTCCAAATTGTAGCAACAAAGAAGAAGTCTGAATCTGTCCTGCAGCCCAGACACTGTTTAGTGTTCAGCCCATATCTCGAGTTTTAGAAGTCCAAATGATCTCAAATGTTTACCCTGGAAAGATGAGACAATTTCCTAGACCTTTCATGATTGAAGTCTGTCCAAATTATGACATTATCAATGATGTTTTTAGCAGACAAGAAGATAAGAATTGTCACCAAGTCAAGATGTGGCCATCCACTCATCAATTAGTCAACAAATCAATAGTTCCAAATTTTGGCCTATAAAAGGAGGCATTTGCCATGTATTTAGGCATCTTGATGTTCAGATCAAGATCATGCTCTTGCTTTCTCTCTTTGTATTGCTTATGCTTTGCTTTCATTAATATTAAGTTTATGCCTTTCATTTCCTTTCCTTTACTTAGTTAACTTTTATCTTACTTATGTTCTTATCTTGTTTATTTATGCTTCTTTCTTTCATTATGTCTAGCTAAGTTAATTATGTCAAGGTGAAAAGGTTACACTAATGGTGTAAGGATAAGTATAATATAAACTCAACATGGACTTTAATGTTGGATACTAACATACTTTATATTTGTTATCTTATTCACTTTTAATACTTTGCTTGTTAAATGGTTAATCTAGATTTATGTTGTATAACACTTGGTACAACAAATACTAGGCACTTTCATAGCCCATACTGTATGGTATAACCGACACCTGAGCTATGAAAGGAACTTGATTTGTTGTTAACATAAGTTATAATCATGAATGCCTGAAAACATTTACAAGTATTAGCATTATTCGAATAAGATAGTTAATGTAATCATGTTAACAATTTATAATCTGATTGGAACCTCCTTGTGTGTGGTTTCCAATTGAATAATAAGGGTTTATACTATACTTGTTTGAAATACCATTAGTGGATCCTCTAACCTTGACATTTGTTGTTATCATTGTTTAATCCTTACGTTAATCTTTCATCTCAAAGTTCTCATCAACTTCTTCCTCTTCTTCTTCACTATTATTATTATCACTAGTATTATTATTATTGTTGTTGTTACTATTGTTGTAGTATTATTGTTGCTTATAATTTATACAAGTAACCTCCCTGTGGTTCGACCCCGGTCTTGCCGGGTTATTTATTACTTCGACACTCCTGCACCTGGAAAAAGACATCAATCTTTTGGTCGTGTCAAGTTTTTGGCGCCGTTGCCGGGGAGGTAAATTATTGTACAAATTATAGTATTTATTCTATTTTCTCTTTTCTCTTTTCTTGTATCTAACTTTGTTTTTTTTTGTTTTGTTTCTCTTTCTTTTATTTTCTTCTTCTTTTTATTCTCTTCTTACACGTGCATGAGAGTGTGATCACGTACATTAAGTGGTAGACTTCGTAGGGTATCCTTATCATTTTCAGAAAATATGGCTGAAGAAGATAACCAATCGCTTCATAATGAGAATAATGAGAATATTCGGGTTAGAACTCTTAGAGACCACATGAATCCCACAAGAACAAGTGCACCCTCATGCATAGTTTTTCCTTTTGATGCATCTCATTTTAATTTTAAGACAGGCATTATTCAACTTTTACCATCTTTTCATGGCTTAGATTTAGAAAATTCATACTTGCATTTAAGGGAATTTGAGGAGGTTTGCAACACATATAATGACTCAAATTGTAGCATGAACACCATTAGATTGAAGCTTTTTCCTTTTTCATTAAAAAATAAAGCTAAAACATGGCTACAAAATTTGAGACCTGGATCCATTCGTGCTTGGGATGAAATGCAACAATAATTTTTAAAGAAGTTTTTTCCATCCCACAGAACAAACTCTTTCAAAAGACAAATCATTACTTTTTCTCAAAAACCAGGAGAAACATTTTACCAATGTTGGGATAGGTATCGAGACTTGCTTAATACTTGCCCCCATCATGGTTTTGAAACATGGAGATTAGTTTTATATTTTTATGAAGAGTTAACTCCTAGAGATAGGCAAATGGTTGAATTGATGTGCAATAGAACTTTTGAGGATAAAGACCCTAATGAAGCAATGGAGTACTTAGATTTGCTAGCTGAAAATGCGCAAAATTGGGACACTACAGGAACTTATGAGGCACCAAGTAAAACCCAACCTCATACATCTAGTGGGGGTATGTACAACCTTAGGGAAGATCATGACCTCCAAGCCAAGTTTGCATCTTTAGCTAAAAAAGTTGAAGCACTAGAATTGAAAAAGAGTGGTCAATTAAAATCTGTGAAACCAACGAGCATTCAACCAATGACTGTCCAACCTTGCCTTCTTTTAAAGAATGTCTCCATGAACAAGCCCATATATTAAACAGTTTTCAAAGGCCCAACCATAACCCATATTCGCAAACATATAACCCTGGTTGGAGAAATCATCCAAATTTCAGTTGGAAAAGTGAGAACAATAATGCTCAAACTTCATAGCCACCGTTTCAAGCACACCATAATTTCCAAAATTCTCATGGATATGCACCTCCTTATGCTCCCCCTCCTAGAAGAAATCTTGAGGAAACATTGCATGCATTTATGGAAAAGCAAGAGGCAATTAACACTCAACTTGCTCAAAGCATGACAGATTTTAAAGATACTCTTGCAAAGTTCACATCTGCTCTCAGTTTCCAAGAGAAAGGTAAGTTTCCATCTCAACCACAACAAAATCCAAAGGGGCAATACAATGTGAATGCAAGTAGTTTGGGAAGCCAACACATGGATCACGTAAAATCAGTCATCACTCTTCGTAATGGTAAGGTTATTGAAAAACCCATTCTTGAACCTTGTGAGAATGATGATGAATCAATCTCTGAGGGTAAGGAAGTGGTTGAATTTGATCATTGTAAAGAAAAGACTGATTCTCCGCCAGCACTTCCATTTCCTCATGCCATGACTAAACAAAGAAAAGTCAATCACAACTCTGAAATCTTTGAAACTTTTAAACAGGTAAGGATCAATATACCTTTGCTGGATGCTATTAAACAGGTTCCTTCTTATGCTAAATTTTTAAAAGATCTGTGCACTGTGAAGAGAAAACTGAATGTGAAAAAGAAAGCCTTTTTAGCCGAACAAGTAAGTGCCATTCTTCAGAACAATAATGCTTTGAAATATAAAGACCATGGTTGTCCTACAATTTCTTGCTTTATTGGATAACATAAAATTGAAAAAGCCTTACTTGATCTTGGAGCTAGTGTGAATTTACTTCCATATTCAATTTTTCAAAGTCTCAATCTAGGTGAGTTAAAACCAACTTCTGTGACTCTTTTACTTGCCGATAGATCTGTAAAAGTGCCTAGAGGAATAGTTGAAAATGTGTTAGTACAAGTTGATAAATTCATTTATCCTGTGGATTTTATTATCTTGGACACACAACCTGTTGAAACATGTAATTCATTTCCTGTTATTTTAGGGCGCCCATTTCTTGCAACTTCTAATGCATTGATTAATTGTAGGAATGGACTGATGAAGCTATCATTTGGAAACATGACATTGGAGATGAATATTTTCAACATTTGCAAGCAACCTGGAGATGATAATGATTTACAGGAAGTGGACTTTACTGAAAAATTAGTTCATGATCAATTTCAAACCACTTCCAGTGAAATTGAGATTGATGAATCTAACGATTTGCAAATGGTCTATTTTCAGGAAGAATCAAAGGCAAGTAATTAGAGACCACAAATTGAGGAATTGCCGCCACGATCAATTGAGCCAATACCTTCAAGTGTTCAACCACCAAAACCTGATCTGAAGCCGTTACCCCTCAATCTCAAATACTCATTTTTTGGAGAAAATGAAACTTTTCCGGTAATAATCTCTTCCAAACTTAATGCACAGCAAGAAGGTAAGTTATTACAAACTCTGAAAACGAACAAAAATGCATTAGGATGGACCATAGCTGACATAAAAGGAATTAGTCCTTTGATTTGCACTCACAGGATTTATTTGGAGGAAAATGCTAAACCCTCTAGAGAAATGCAACGAAGGCTTAATCCTAATATGAAAGAAGTAGTGAAAAATGAAGTCATTAAGCTTCTAGTTAATGGAATCATTTATCCTATTTCTGACAGCAAATGGGTAAGTCATACCTAAGTGGTACCTAAGAAGTCTGGAGTCACTGTGATAACAAATGAAAAAAATGAGTTAATTCCAACTAGGACTATTACTGGTTGGCGCATGTGCATTGATTATAGAAAACTTAATTCAATGACTAGAAAAGATCATTTTCCTTTACCTTTCGTGGATCAAATTCTAGAAAGAGTTGCAGGTCATGAATTTTATTGTTTCCTAGATGGCTATTCAGGCTACAACCAAATTGAAATTGCATTAGAAGATCAAGAGAAAACTACTTTCACATGTCCATTTGGTACTTTTGCATATCGAAGAATGCCTTTCGGATTATGTAATGCACCAGCCACGTTTCAAAGATGCATGCTTAGTATATTTAGTGATATGGTTGAACGTTTTCTTGAGATTTTTATGGATGATTTTTCTGTTTTTGGTGATTCATTTGATGATTGTTTGACTAACTTAGAAAAGGTTTTGAGCAGGTGTGAAGAGAAGAATCTTGTACTGAATTGGGAAAAATGTCACTTTATGGTAACAGACGGCATTGTACTTGGTCACATTGTTTCATCAAAAGGAATTGAGGTTGACAAATCTAAAATCGAGTTAATTGCTAACTTGCCAACACCAAAATCTATTAAAGATGTTAAATCATTTTTAGGACATGCTGGTTTTTATAGAAGGTTCATTAAAGATTTTAGTGTGATATCTAAGCCTTTGAGTAGCTTTCTAACAAAGGATAATATTTTTGAATGGACTGAACATTGTGAAGAAGCCTTTGTTAAACTTAAAAACCCGCTTACTTCTGCTCTTGTCATTCAACCTCCTGATTGGTCATTACCTTTTGAAATAATGTGTGACGCTAGTGACTATGCCGTGGGTGCTGTCTTGGGACAAAGAAATCCTATGTGATTTACTATGCAAGTAAAACTTTGAATAGTGCTCAAATGAATTACACCACCACTGAAAAAGAATTACTTGCAGTAGTATTTGCATGTGAAAAATTCAGGTCTTATCTTGTTGGCTCACCTGTTGTTGTTTTTAGTGATCATGCAGCATTGAAATATCTTCTTTCTAAGAAAGATTCTAAGGCTAGATTGGTTCGGTGGATTTTGTTACTTCAAGAATTTGACATCACAATCAAAGACAAGAAAGGCACCGAAAATGTTGTCGCCGATCATTTGTCAAGATTGACAACAGATTCAAAATCTGACATCACACCAATCGATGACTACTTTCCTGATGAATCTTTATTTTCTGTCTCTATGATGCCTTGGTTTGCTAATATTGTTAATTTTCTTGTTTCAGGACAATTGCCAGCTCATTGGAGTACCCAGGACAAAAGAAAGTTCTTGAACGAAGTAAAGAACTTTTATTGGGATGACCCTTATTTATTCAAATATTGTTCTGATCAAATATTTCAAAGATGCATTCCTGACAATGAGGTAAGTAATGTCATTAAGTTTTGTCATTCTGAGGCATGTGGGGGCCATTTCTCATCAAGAAAGACAACTGCAAAAATCTTTCAATGTGGATTTTACTGGCCCACGATGTTCAAGGACTCACATGCATTCTGTAAGATTTGTGAAAATTGTCAAAAGTTGGGATCTATTTCAAAACGTCACATGATGCCTTTAAATCCTATTCTTGTCATTGAGATCTTTGACTGTTGGGGTATAGATTTCATGGGTCCATTTCCTTCATCATTTGGTTTCGTGTATATATTAGTCGCAGTAGATTATGTTTCAAAATGGATAGAGGCAATTCCAAGTCGAAACAATCACAAAACAATGATAAAATTCTTGAAAGAAAATATTTTGAGTCGATTTGGAATCCCTCGAGCCATGATAAGTGATGGTGGAACACATTTCTGCAACAAGTCATTTGAGTCTTTACTGAAGAAATATGGAATCACTCATAAAGTTGCCACCTCTTATCACCCTCAGACTAGTGGACAGGTAGAGCTTGCTAATAAAAAGATCAAACAAATCTTGGAGAAAACATTGAACCCTAATAGAAAAGACTGGTCTTTAAGACTTAATGATGCACTTTGGGCTTATCGAACTGCTTATAAAACATCATTAGGTATGTCACCTTATAGACTAGTCTATGGAAAACCTTGTCACTTGCCTGTGGAACTTGAACATAAAGCTTATTGGGCTATTAAAGCTTTTAATTCAAACCTTGATGATGCTGGTCAACTGCGAAAATTACAAATAAATGAGCTTGAGGAAATAAGAAATGATGCATATGAAAATTCAAGAATTCATAAAGCAAGAATCAAAGAGTTGCATGACAAGAAAATATTGAGAAAAACATTCAATGTTGGTCAAAAAGTCTTGCTTTATAATTCTCGACTCCATTTATTTCCTGGAAAACTAAGATCAAGATGGAGTGGTCCTTTCATTGTGAAACATGTGTATCCATATGGGGCTTGTGATATCGAGAATCCAAAGAATGGCAATGTTTTCAAGGTAAATGGACATCGTTTGAAAGTCTACTTTGATAATTTTTCAGTTGAAAATGACTCGATTGAATTGAGTGATCCTGTATATAAAGATTGATTCATTTTCTCACATTGTTTTGTGTTTTATTTTGCTAGTTTCTCTCACCCCGGTCAAAAGGCGGATAACGATACTCCGTGACTTAAGTCAGTTCTTTCAGTTTCCCATAATAACTGATATCTGTATATATTTGTGCAATTCTTTGCTCTTTCTCTCTTCTTTGAATCTCTTCTCCAATTTTCATTTCAAAATGGACACCATTCTTGAAAAAATGACAAAGTACTTTCCCGCTCTGCCTCAGAATGCGATTACAAAAATTTACCGTGCTAGGTGTGCAAGATTGAAGTTGTTAATGGATCATGGAATTCCTGAAGATATACGCTGGCTGATTGAAGCAAAGGTCTGATTATCAGGTGAGTCCTCCAATTCTTTCATTTCACACATGCCTGGAACAGGTAAAAGCACTTTTGTAAAGAAACGTCATGCAAAACGACTGAAAGTCTGTCACCGATGTGCCAGATGGACTTGTAATGCAACATGTCATTCTTTAGGAATGGTATCTATAAACCGTGAAGATAAAACACAATTCATTAAGGATGGCCTGAGTAAGGGGTCTTTAGATAATCTTTTGTTAACCTTTGAGACGCATCCTAGTGGAGATGTGCATCGTGCAATTCATGATTTATGGCCCCAATTTTATAAAGAACATAATAGACTTAGTCTTGGGAATCTGACTAAAAAAGACCATATTTGCCAGTTTTTAAGAAAACTGGATGGGAAGCCTATCCCCGACTCATAGAGGGCGTTTAAGCCGTTCTTGGACGTAAAACCAAGGGAAGATGTGAGCCACAATCACAACTACCTGTACATAAACATGTTTTTTCAAATAAATAAATAAATAAATAAAGAGAGAGAGAGTGTGTGTGTGACTCTAGCTGGCCTCCATATAGGTGATGTGATTGCATTTTCAATTTCGCATCTATAAAATCTTCTCTTCCTTCCCCTCATTTCTACTCAACCCTTACATTAGACAGAGATAGAAGCGTGTAGAAATGGCAGGTTCCTCAAGTTATCACATAAAAAATATTTGTGTTTTCGATGGATCCAGTCCTGGGAAGGAAATAGCTTTTTTAGAAGCAGCAAATCATCTTGGTCAGGTACTAGCTGAGAAAAAGATTCATTTAGTGTATGGGGGAGGCAGCCTTGGGTTAATGGGGGGTGTGGCAATAGCTGCATTTTTAGGAGGTAGTCAAGTTTTGGGGGTCGTCCCCGAAGCTTTAACAAAAGGGAACATCATTGGAAGAACAATTGGAGAGGAACTACAGGTCTCCACAATGTTTGATCGAATGAATACAATGTTTAACCATGTTGATGCCTTCATTGCCTTACCAGGTGGTCTGGGCACATTGGAAGAGATCTTTCATATTTCCTCTTGGGCCCAACTTCACATTCATCATAAACCTATAGGTTTGCTCAATGTTAATGGTTTTTATGATACTTTGTTGTCTTTTCTTGATCAAGCTGTGGAACAGGAATTTCTAACATCTTCGGCACGACAAATCATAATCTCTACTGCTACTGCTGAACAATTGATCAACAAACTACAATCTTTCACCCCTGTAATTGATCCTTCCATGAGTCGCATAAATTGGTCAACTACAGAAAGCTGTAAAAAGCTTAGATTGGATTTGAGCCTTTGTTTGTGAATCCTTGTGTCTTTTGGTTTTATTTCTAGCATAGTATTTTGTTCTGTTATTTCTTATATTTGTTTAAGTTTGTTTCATGTTTGTCAGTATTCGTTGTTTCAGGTGATGTCTTTTATACTCTATCTTTCTACCTTAGGACATTGAGGACAATGTCTCGTTTTGGTTGGGGGGAGAGGGTAGTAGTAATTAAAAAAAAAACTAACTAACTGTTTTTGTTTTTAAAAACCATTTGGCAAAACTGTTATTACTAGGACGGCAGAGTAAAGGGGAATAACTCTTGAGACGCATCTTAGGAAACATTTTCTAATGGTTATTTGCAATATTCATAACAAGGCCTATTAGAATACTTCTTGAAATATTCAGGTTTACAAACTCTCACATTGTTATCACTTGGTTCTGCTCATATACTCATTTAACAAATATTCTTAAACCTTCATTTTCACACACACACTTTAACATATGATTGTGGGTTGCACATTGGATTATTACATTATTTATGTTCTTTTGTTAAAGGTAACAACTAAGGGATAGGGATAGTCTATAATTTGCAAAAAAAAAAAAACAAAAACAAAAACAAAAAAAAACAAAAAAAGAAGAAGAAGAAGAAGAAGATGATGATAATAAAAACGTAGATAAGTTTGATTTTGTAGCCTCCCTAACCTAAGCAATTAAGCCCGAATGTGTGTTTTAACACATAATACCCTAAAGTCAACTGACTTGGGAACTATTGGCCCAAAGCTTGTTACATGGGTTATGGAGAAAAGCTTAAGGGAATCAAACATTGCACTATCTACGTATCAGTATCTGCAACCCGAGTTACTAAGCTCGTAGGGGTGTCTCAACACCTAATGCCCTAAGACCAACTGGTTTGGGAGTCATTAGTCGAAAGCTCGTTACATGGGTTAAAGATGCATTGTGTTTTAAGTTATATGTATAGATATTAAAAAAAAAAAGAGTAAAATAAAATAAAATAATCTCAACCCAAGGAAGTTAACCTTAAACATTAGAACAAAATATTGTTTTCGTCCAATAAAAGCCCCATCATCTATGTTTCATACATTGAGCACATAACAAGGAAGGTTTATTAATATTTTGTTTAAGAGGTATTGAGCAGATATATAAATTTAATGAGAGTTTGTTTATCTGGATAGATTAATGGAAGTTGAATGATGAATGCCTTGCTTTGTGGAATTTGCAAATTGTTTTTTTATTTTAACGCTTTAATTACTAGGGACTAGTAATAAGCTAGTTGAGGGGTGTGATTAGTATTTAAAAGTGCATTTTTATCAAGGTTTTATATCATCATTTTGCACTTTAAGTATCAATAACTCCTTAACTAAAGCGTGTTTCATAATAACATATCTAATTGGGCCAAAGAGATGTTGGTGCAGTCCAAACTAGAACACAGTTCAGTAATTGGGTCATATCTGAAGCTGTAGATCTTGGATTTAGGTCCATTTTATATGGATGGAAAGATAAGACATAGGCCTACAACTTTCATGTGGAGCCCAAGATTTAACAAGGCCGTTTTCAAGTCCAAATTGTAGCAACAAAGAAGAAGTCTGAATCTGTCCTGCAGCCTAGACACTATTCAGTGTTCAGCCCATATCTCGAGTTTTAGAAGTCCAAATGATCTCAAATTTTTACCCTGGAAATATGAGATAATTTTCTAGAACTTTCATGATTAAAGTCTGTCCAAATTATAACGTTATCAATGACGTTTTTGGCAGACAAGAAGATAAGAATTGTCACCAAGTCAAAATGTGGCCACCCACTCATCAATTAGTCAACAAATCAATAGTTTTAAATTTTGGCCTATAAAAGGAGGCATTTGCCATGTATTTAGGCATCTTGGTGTTCAGATCAAGATCATGCTCTTGCTTTCTCTCTTTGTATTGCTTATGCTTTGCTTTCATTAATATTAAGTTTATGCCTTTCATTTCCTTTCCTTTACTTAGTTAACTTTTATCTTACTTATGTTCTTATCTTGTTTATTTATGCTTCTTTCTTTCATTATGTCTAGCTAAGTTAATTATGTCAAGGTGAAAAGGTTACACTAATGGTGTAAGGATAAGTATAATATAAACTCAACATGGACTTTAATGTTGGATACTAACATGCTTTATATTTGTTATCTTATTCACTTTTAATACTTTGCTTGTTAAATGGTTAATCTAGATTTATGTTGTATATCACTTGGTACAACAAATACTTGGCACTTTCATAGCCCATACTGTATGGTATAACCGACACCTGAGCTATGAAAGGAACTTGATTTGTTGTTAACATAAGTTATAATCATGAATGCCTGAAAACATTTACAAGTATTAGCATTATTCGAATAAGATAGCTAATGTAATCATGTTAACAATTTATAATCTGATTGGAACCTCCTTGTGTGTGGTTTCCAATTGAATAATAAGGGTTTATACTATACTTGTTTGAAATACCATTAGTGGATCCTCTAACCTTGACATTTGTTGTTATCATTGTTTAATCCTTACGTTAATCTTTCATCTCAAAGTTCTCATCAACTTCTTCCTCTTCTTCTTCACTATTATTATTATCACTAGTATTATTATTATTGTTGTTGTTACTATTGTTGTAGTATTATTATTGTTTATAATTTATACAAGTAACCTCCCTGTGGTTCGACCCCGGTCTTGCCAGGTTATTTATTACTTCGACACTCCTGCACTTGGAAAAAGACATCAATCTTTTGGTCGTGTCACCAGTCATATGGATTGGGCTTCCTAGCCTAGCCCAAAACTCATAAACATAACTCGTGATCAAAATAGAAATAATGAAGATCAAATGAAAAATTTTGGTTGAATATCCTCAAGAACACGAAAAACATGACATGAACCTAGAAACCCAATCAAAGCTAGAGACCAGATTACATCAAATCATGCGCATAAAGAGATATAACTTGAAAAATTAAAGTTAAAAAACTCATTTAAAGGGAAAAATATGCCATAAATTTTAAGAATCGAACCTAACAATCTTAAACCTAAACCTAGGTATTCGAAGGCATTAAGGACCTATTGATCCAAACCAAATCTCAAATAGAAAAATTAAGAGTAAAGAAAAATCATGTCTAGGTTTGGGCTTCAATTGAAACACACAAGATATGCCAAAAACATCAGTTTGCAAGGATCAAAATGGTAACCTATGAACATTAACCTAGAAACCTATAAAATCCCATGAACAACCTCAAACCCAGAAAATGACCAAAATCCCAAAGTAATGGCTCAAACATGCTCAAAATAACTTGATTGAACCATAGAAAACTCAAGAGAAGAAGAAGAAGAAGAAGAAACATAAACAAATTAACTATAAAACCTTAAAAAATATATTTCTTCAATTCTAAACACTATTTCATTGATTTTAACACTAGTTCTCAACCAACATTATTATGAACATAGCTTGATTAAGTCCAATATCTCACCAAAAACAATCTATAATCACAGTTTTGGTAAATCACTTATGAACAAATAAAATCAAAACAAATCTAATGACTAACCTAAACATCAATACATTAGCAGTTCTAAAATGTTAAGTTATGCATCTAATACTATTTTGAACATACATTTCAAAATATGCATATTACTTTAAGACATGATTAGATACATTAAAACACATACATTTCTCATCAAACCAATAACTAATTACAATAGATGAATAATAAGCATTCAAGTAAGAATTTAAAAGACATTAAAAGGGGTGTGCTCATTTAGCTACATCCTTTCATCCTCTCATTAAGGGCAAGCTAGCCATAATGTTGCCTTGTTTTCTGGATATTCTTGCTTATTTTCTTTTTGTTTCCATCTCCTTTTCAGCCCTTTATTCTTCTGCTCGTTTTCCTTTCTTTCTTTCTCTTTTTTTTTCTCACTTTTGCTTACTATTTTTCTCTCTTTCTTTTTTGGAATTTCTCTCTCAATATTTTCTTCCTCTCTTTTCTATGGAAAGACACTCTCTTTTATAAGTTATAAAAAAACTAGGAAATTACAAAACCACTCACCATTTCCTTAGTGGTTTTTCAAAGATATGTGGTTACGAAAGATTCCCCTCTCTCTCTTTTATAACCTTCCCTAAAAGTTATGGTTTTTGTTTTTTTTTTCTTTGTGCAATGAACCTTCCCAAGAGAAAGCATCCTCAAAGTTCATTCTTTTATGGGTGATTTACTTTTTTAGTTAAGACTAACTTTGTAGGGTACTTTGATGAATTAATTATGAAGATTGAGATGTAAACATGTCATTAAACAACTTGAAACATGTAAATGAGATATAAATCTATCACTGGGAACAAACAACACTTGATTTAGAGGTTCATAACTTCACATTCATTGATTGGAATATTGAATCTTAATTTGTTTAAATATACCAAGGCAGTAGAGGCTGATTGAGGACAAAATGTTGGCAAGTTCTTCGAGATAAATAGGGTATAAACATTTGATGAGGATGGATGATCTTATATAGAAAGTGTTTCTTAGATAATTGGTGTCAATGAGTGCCCCTAAGGTCATCGATGACACTACATTCATTCACCTGAATGTGATTCCTCTATTAGCCTTCTCAACCGAAGAAGAAGAAGAAGAACAATGTCTGAACGACACGTATCCTTTCTTTTATTTAAAACACAAATGACATGTCGTCTAGCCTAAATCTTAAAAAATAGGGCTTTAATTAGGGTTTTGTGAATTTTCATTCTAGTCCCTATACTTGGAATTTTGGCGTACGCGTCCTCAATTAACCCGAAAACTTTGCAATTCTTGCAATTGCATCTCTGACAATGTTGATTGAAATCCTATGATTCGTGTTTTTTTTATCAATAGGTCCTTAGTTTCTAAATTGTGCAATTTGATCCTTAATAGACTATTAAACTTTTAATTTCTCTCAATTTAACAATTGATTTGGTCAATTTTGGTCCTTGAATGCACGTGCCTTTTGCATCTTAATTCTTGGTTTTGAATTTCTTTAATTAATCTCATAATTGCCCTTCAAACTTTATTTTCTTTTTAATTAAGCTTCTAAATTGACCAATTAACTTATTAAAATTCAAAATTGACCCCTATAACTTTCAATTCTCACAATTTGATCCAAATTAGGCTCTTAAACTTAGCTTTCTTTTAATTAAGTCCACCTCGTATGAGGGCATGTGATATTTAGAATGAGGTAGAGCACTTCTAAAAGTTCCTATTAAAATGCTTATTACTAAAAAAAACCTAGGAATAGCCCTTAAATGTATGGGTCCATAGAGTTCCATATCTACTCTGTTGTAGCTCATTTTGGATTTGATTAAGTTGATTGGCCATAACTTGCATAGTCTTATTAAGTTTAAAAGGAGCCACCATTATCTTATTGAAGTGTGGTCAAACATGTTATAACCATCTAATCATATCATCATACCCCATAAAGTGACTACCCTAAAAGTGTGTTAAAAACATAGAATCACCAATGTACTCATAAATAATTGGTAAAGGCAATTATATCGGGAAAAGTAGCATAATTATTGGCTAATGGAATAGATATAGAATCTTGTCTCATTAGACGTGTCAGTTTATATGTTGTCAATTAAACTTAATAAAAACTTAACTTATAATGAGGTGACAACTACTTTTATGAAATGAGAAGTGAGCTTTAAAATCTAAATCATTAAGAAAAGCGTGTTTGTTTTAAGAAATAACATTGAGCAGAAAAGGACAAGAGTTTAAGGAGAGAGATTGCAATAATTTATAAAAGCAAGAAAGAAATAAAAACCTTATAGGGAAAGAGATAAAGAAATTTCAAAAATCAAATATATGGATTCATCATTGTTGACAATAATGTATAGTCTTATATTGTTATAGAGTTTGAATTTTATTTACATGAATAATTCTAATCCTATACAAAAATAAATAGCAAATAAAGTGATTTATTAAATCCTAATATAAACCAATCTTCTCTTTTATTGATACACATATGAATCATAAGCTAATATGTGACTTCTAATTAGTTATTATTTAAGGACACTCACTTTGAATTGAACTAAATCTTCTAGTTTTCTATGCATATTCAAATTTTATTAGACAATCATTTTTTCTTGTTTTGTCATAACCCCTAGTTGATTGAACTTTAACATTTTTGGTCAATCAAGGACTTGGTGGATTCTTTTGATTTACGGTCGATTATTGCTCTTTTTTCTTGTTTTGTCATGAACAATTATTGTATATTTGACTGATATATGTATATTTATTTTAGGTTTTTTTCTTTTAAAATCTCATATACCATATTTTTTAAAAAATATAGTATGATTTGAATTGATAAATACAATAAAAACCAGAAAAAATGAAAATAAAAGAAAATGAATATAATAAAGAAAACAATTGTTGTAAAAGAAAAATCATGAATGCTAATGAAATGATGTAACAAAGATAAAAACTAAAGAATATATTAATAAAATTAAATATAAAATAAATCAAGAGTACATGAATTCCTATGCATCAACCCACAAAATTAATTCCTTAAACAAACCATCCTAAAAATATATTTAGAAGTGTGACATATGTTATTTTTTAAAATATTTTTTTATTTTAAAATGTATTAAAATAATTATTTTATTTTATTTCTAACATCAGTATTTTAAAAAATTAAAAAATATATTAGTTTAAATCTAAAAAAATAAAAATAAAAATAAAAATTTTCAAAAATATTATCCAACACAATGTTAAATGGTCCCTAACAAATACCAGCAAACAAAACCGGGCTTGGTCTCGAAATATCACACAGAGGATAGGGCGGTTTCAGTGGCACTTCTATTTCTCTCTCTCTCTCTCCCGCCTCCCATCCATAAAGAAAAAAAAACACAGGCGCGCATACTTGCATATATTTCTCTCTAGTCTACCTCCGGTGTCTCTCTTCGCCTCTCCGACCTTGCTTTACAGTCCATCTTCGATTCCTTCTCCTAAACTAACAATCCAAGAAGAGCCAACACATGGACGCTTCGATTCTACTACACCCGAGTTCTCTCTTCCTCACGCGCCTACGCGCTTCCACCACAGCATCTGCTGTTTCCCTCGCTCACCAGATGCCGTGCCTTCTATTTTCTCCTCCTGGAACGAAACTTGTCTCCTTATCATCCGTTTCTTGCCCTCGCAGGTCGTCTTCCTTTGTAGCTGCTGCAAGTAGTGGCACCTTGATGGCTAATTCTGTAACGCGCTCTCACCCTTATCCACTTTGTTTCTTATCCTTTGGAAATTCAATATTTGTTTGAGATTTCGTTACTTTTCTTTTCTTTGGTTTGTTTTTATGGTTAATTAGCTGAGCCCATTGAGATTTTAACGAAGAATTTGGTTCTTTTAATGCTTATTGTGGGAGATAGGAATCAAGTATCAGTGATGCAATGCATCAATTGGGTTTGAGAAGCACCTTGTTTACTTCTATTGATGCATTAAAGACACTAATTTTACTCGTGGGTGTGTGTTGTCTATTGAGAGTACTTGAATTTTGGTGTGAAAGCCATGTTGAAAGTTGTGTGTTGTTGAGTGTAAGCAATGTCGGTATTAGGGAATTCTTTACCGGAAAGTGTCACGCACTTTGGTACTATGATGGAGAAAGAATTTAATTTGGTAATTTAATTGTACTTTATGTTGTTGGGGTTTTAGTCTGAAGTGGTATAGGTCAGGATTAGTGTATGGGTCTGGGGTTGGTCTTAACTTCAAAAAATATCAATCAAAAGAATGAGGATTTGTGGCTGATTCAATTTGGTTTTAATGCAATTGAGGTTGTTTCGCACTTTTAAGTGTGATATGAAGTTATTCTTCTTCTATATATGATTGTTTTTCTTTGACTTGCTGATGTGCAGCCAAAAAGTGGGGTTTATACAGTTGGTGATTTTATGACTAGGAAAGAGGATTTGCATGTTGTAAAACCTACAACAACTGTAGATGAAGGTATTTGTTAGATTTCTAAATTTTTCCATAGAGTACACCTCAGTTTTTCTAACACATATATGTGTTGTGTTTTTGCCAACAGCACTTGAGGCTCTTGTGGAACATAGAATTACTGGTTTCCCTGTGATCGATGATGACTGGAAACTGGTAACCCTTCCTTGTCTTTTTGTTTGGTTTTTTAGTCTGGTTATTAATAATGTAGATTCTTTATTTTACTTTTTGGTTTTCAAGTGAAAGATAACAATTAACATCTGGTTTCTGGATTCTAAAATTTTTTTGAAGTTATTTGCCATGCTTTCTGAAGGCAAGTCAAGATATCAGATTATGAATCATCCAAATTGGCTCAGGGTTCCCCAATCTGAGAGTCATGTGCAGTCTTTTTTTCTTAGACAAACAATTCACACGAATGTCTTCTGGTTAAGCTTTTTATCCCCCTCCTAACACCAACCAGTTTAGGATGTTGTTATTCAACTTTAAAAATCATTGACCCAAATAATTTTGAAGATGAAGAGTAGTAACAGCATAACCTGCTTTGAAAAATTTAAACAATCCTTAATCAGTTGGCATGATGAAGAAATTTTCTGGATTCATCAAATAGATACTCGCATCTTTCTAAGCTTTTGCTTTTAATATGGTGGTGCCATTTTATAGATGTGTATGCCGTTTTTTAGACTGGTTCCAACCATCATTTTCTGGGGTTATGATTATAATCTATGGGTGCAGTGTATTTGCAATTTTCTTATGAGCAAACTCAATTAGGATATGGGAATGATTTGAATGTTCTTTGCTATTGTAGGTTGGTCTTGTGTCAGATTATGACTTGCTAGCATTGGACTCCATATCAGGTAATTTAAAATAATCAATCTAATCTTAGCCTTCATTTTCTTGCTTTTTCAGAAAAGAACAAATCATTCTGTCCTTCTATGTTCTTGCAATTTCTTTAATCCACAATATAGTTGAAGTTATGAGTAACTGGCATCAGACCAGATGCTTGATATGAATAAAATTTGTAATTTAACATTTCTCACATCTGGGATTTGTTTCGATGTCTCAACTAGGTGGTGGAAGAACTGGAACTAACATGTTTCCTGAAGTTGACAGCACGTGGAAAGTATGTGATAGCTTTCTCCTTTTTTTAAACACAGACTCGCACACTTTCGATGCAAAGACATGCATTTATTGTTATTTGCCCACCCTTTGACATTTGTTTCCCAGTATTGTTTGTATGGAGCTCCATAAACCAGCCTCTTTGCAGTAAGGCATTCAGAAGGGTAATGGATTTGGAATAGTTTGGATTCTTCTTTTCTAGCATATTCCAAGGGATACAAGGATGAGGTGGTTAACAAGTGCTCCTCTGATGGGTGAAAGTTTTGAGAATTTGTTCTTTTAGGTATGAATGGATGGGGCTGGAAAAAAAATTGATGTTTTAAGTTCAATGAAATTGACTTCAACTGAGCTTGAGATACACTTGTCAATCTTTTAGTGCCTTCAACAGTTGAGGGCATTAGTGCGAATAAGGCAACTCATACTGGTAGATAAGGTCCCAAGGGTGCAGGGCATATGGTTGGTTTTTGTAATTGGTTTAGAAGTTGCTCACTTGCCTCTAGTGTGTATATTGCTGGGTATCTGACTTCTGAATGCTTTTTATTTCTGCAATCAGAAACAACCTCAGAGATAGCCTGAGTCAATTTTTTTGGTGAATGCCTAGAGTGTTGACTTGTTCTTTGGGGAAACATATCTTACTGTCCAAGTGCCCTCTGTTGTTTTTTTTTACCATGCATGTGCAAGGGAAATGGGAAAGAACGCAAGCCTGGCACTGCTCTATTTAAATTTGATTGAGTGGTGTTTGAGATTCTTCTTTGCTTTTCTTGGATGCAAATCTGACCCTGGCCAAAAAAAGTATCAAGAGTGCCTTGAAATGTATGTTTTTGATGACTTGCAGTTAGCTTCATGTTCCTTTCATACATGTGTGCGCGCGTGGGTGTGATTGAGTGGTTTTTGAGATTCTGATTTGCTTTTCTTCTGTTCTTGGATGTAAATCTGACCTTGGCCATAAAAAGTGTCAGGATTGTTTTAAAATGCTTCTGATGACTTGCAGTTAGCTTCATGTTCCTTTCATACATGTGTATGCGTGTTGGCCAAAAAAAAAGTGGCAAGAGTGCCTTAAAATGTTTTTGATGACTTGCAGTTAGCTTCATGTTCCTTTTATACATGTGTGTGTGTGTGTGTTCAGCCATATCATGTTTCAATGGAAAAGGCATCTGGTCAACAAAATGAACTTCTTATAGAGTTCAAACGCCAGAAGCTCCTCTCTTGCTAGCACTTGTCTGTCCTTCACATCTAGTAGAAATTGGATTGTCTTTATGAAATTGCATTATAGAGAAATTGGTTTCAAGAATCATGTGCTCTGAACCTGCAATTACGACCATGTTTTCCTGACCTTATCTTAATGATGAAATATGAAGACACAATCTGGACACCTTGAAGTAAGAAGAAGCAGCATGGTTCTGTTTGTTGTAGGCACTCAAGCTGCTTAATAGTTGATAAGATGCTGCATATGATCCAACCATGTACTTCTCTGATACAATATAGTAAATGGTGATTGCAGACTTTTAATGAGGTGCAAAGGTTGCTCAGTAAAACCAATGGGAAGGTCGTTGGTGACTTGATGACACCAGCACCAGTCGTTGTTCGCGAAAACACCAATCTTGAGGATGCTGCAAGGTACTGTCAGCCTTTCTTTTTCTGCTTTTTTTTTCTTAAGTGCCTGTTTGGGATTGTGGTAGCGGTTGCAGTTCAAAGTTCTTTTCGCTTAGAAATGCATCAAAATGATTTTTTTGTATTTTTAAAAAATTATTTTTGAGATCTGTACATCAAAACGATCTGAAAACATAAAAAAAATTAGTAAAAAAAAAATTGATTTGTTCTTTTTAAATATTCCTTTTGATTTGTTTATGCTTATTCTGAAAAGCTGTGACCTAAAATTAACTTCTGACTCTGTTTATGTAATGCCAGATTATTACTTGAGACAAAATATCGTAGACTTCCAGTTGTTGATGCTGATGGCAAGCTGGTAAGAGATGTCAACTTTTGTATTGATTAATCTCTTCTAATCATGTTTAGTGGTGGTTTAATTGGCCATTTCTCCCACCGTTGAAGGTTGGAATTATCACAAGAGGAAATGTTGTAAGAGCTGCGCTACATATAAAACATGACATTGAAAGGAAAGCATAGTATCCCCGTATTTATTCAAGAAAAAAATGCAGCAGTCGACATGGCAAGCTGGGCCTGGGATTAATCTTGTTAAGCGAGGTGTTTCGAGCCAAGGAAAAAAAAGGTTGGAAGAGCTTAGCTGCTTCATACATACAATTTCGGCTCATGTTTGTATCGCATCATTTTTCGACTATTCCCAGTGTAGTACTGGTAGTTATAATTACAAGGATCAGTGACTGTGGGAACCAATAATTCTTGTTGGCCCCTCTGTTCTACCCCATCCATGATGTGAATTATTCCCTTAAAATGAGAGGGACAGAAACTGAAACGAGATAATCAAAATGTTACATGGATATACCCTTTACCTGTATGTTAATGAGTTCATCGTAGGACTGAAGTATGATCATGGAGGCCTATTCAAATTTCTGATGTTTGAAGCTGATAGCAGTCATTTGCTTATTCATCCTTGCAGAACACACTAAATACTGATTGCGGAACCTAATAGTGGAAGAGCCTTAACATTGCAAAAAAAAACTCGAAAGGGCGTATGACTATTACGTGTGAAGTGCTATTATGTTTTTGCATTTTTTTCCATTCCAATCCAATTTGGTGGCCAAATGTAGGTTATGTTGAAAACCATCTAACATCTATGAACAGACATCTTCTATTCTAGGAATACCAGGCAGAATGTTTGGATGAAATAAGGAAATGTCTGAAGACAGCAAACCAATCACTTGCGGATTTGGAATCTCTTACCATCTTTTGTGGTTATTGCTGGACACCTTTTTATGCTTGGAAGTATTTGAAGCTCTTTGCAGTGCTTATAACAGCGCATGTCTGTTGCTTCTTTCTTTTCTCTCTTTTTTGTTGGATAATCCATTCATGGCAGGCATGACTCCTTTAAATGCACTTGTGGACCAACCTGAGCTAGTTTTACAACTTAGAAGCACTATTATTTGCCCAGGATAATAGTTGGTATCATTGAATGTTCAGCAACAACATGAAGAGGTTTAGGATCATGGTAGGATATTAAAATCATTAAAAAATATATAAAAAAAAATCAATTTCATATTTTTTAAAAAATTAAAAATACTTAAAAAAATCACCTACGAGCCATGTGAATCACTCCCGAAATTATTTGTCTCGATTGGCGTTAGAATGTGAAATTGGACATGTTATTATCAATGTAAGAATCAGAATCGGTAACATTTATCCGCTAATGGCGGGCTAATTGTTTGTCCTCTCCTGTCTAACAGTGGCAGGCAACTTGTTTCTACGATTTTCAAATAGATCTGAATAGATCTGGGTGTTCGTAGGTCTTAAAGCAAATGCTAATTTTCTTGTTAAGAAATCAGGAGCGGCGATTTGACAGGTGATGGATCATCTCAGGTAGCAGAACCCATCAAATTGGCCCCATTATCATAGTCATCATGCACTGGCAAGATAGCAGCAATCACTCCTCTGACTCCCTTTTTCCCCTTGTGCCCGCAACTCAAATTTAGCAACAGTGCAGAACCAGAAAAGATCCAAACTCAAAATTTTATCGCTTTTTAGTAGTTACAACTTTAGTGGTTAGCATGGCTATTTGCACCAACTGCTGGCTATGTAGGCCACCTCCTGTTCCCCAGCTCTTCACCTCAACATCCCTTCTTTCCAAAAAGAAAAATTTGCCAAGTCGGCAAATCCTCCTGCCTCTCTCTCTCTCTCTGTTGCATCCATGTCCCATGAATACAGAACAAGGAAGGATAACTGATTGTTCTTCAATCCAATAATATCTAGGAGAAAGAGTCCAACAGAGTTCCGAGCCTATCTTATACTATAGAAACCAAGGAGGGGGAAAACAAAATAATTGGAACATAAAACATCCTTAATTATGATCCATAAACCAAGTAATTTACATTTACCAAAATTTGCTTAATTACCATAATAGAAGAAGAAGAAAAAGGTTTAATCAATTAAAAAACCCTAGCTAAATTTAACAAGTGGAAAACATGAACTACTTGAGTAGTAAGTAAAATACTACTACTAACTTTAAAATTGATTAATCCAACATAGAAGGCTTCATGATTTTGATCAGCCATATAACAGTACCTTCCCACCGTACCACTACCGGTGGTTAACTCCTCTTCCACTCATCTCCATCGGAATCCTCTGGGTCAGGCACCTTATTCAAGTCAACCGGCCGTGGCTTCAACTCTCTACTATCAACGACCGTTTCATTATTATCATTACTACTGCTACTATTATTACTGTTTCTTTGACGGTCATCATGATGAAGGTGGTGGTGGTGGTGGTGGTTTAACGCTGTCTCGATAGCGTCAACATGAGCTCCAACCTCAGTTGCTCTTTTCCTTATAGAAGCAGCTGACATGCCCCCGCATGATCCACCGCCGCCAAAACCCTCTGCAGCCAAAACTTCAGGAAAATTGAGCCTCGCCGATGGCCCTCTCAAATAAAAAACGGCGGTGTCATAAGCACGAGCCGCCGCTACTGGTGTTGAGTAGGAACCAAGCCAAATCCTTGACCTTTTGTTGGGCTCTCTTATCTCAGCCACCCATTTTCCCCACTTCCTCATCCTTATCCCCTTGTATTGCCTCTCACTTTCTATCCCTCCTCTCTTTCTTGTTGCCATATCCTTGTCTACTCCACTTTCCATCTCAAAAAAATAAAACGATAAAAAAAAACTTATTCAAGGTTCGAATTGTTGAACAATTTTCATGGAAGAAATAAAGCGTTGGGATTGGGATGAGAGCAGAGAGGCAATATTTTGAGGGGTTTCTTGGAGAAGAACCAGGGGGGAGGATACACGTTGATAATAATTCTTTGAGAGGATTTTTCTTTTCTTTTTCTTTTTCTTTTTTTCTTTTCTTTTGGCTAACAGGGAGAAAGAGAGAAAATCCAAATTCACCGACACAATCTTTGTGAATTTGTTTAAAAGGAAAGGGGTGGGAACTGATTACCTTATATGTTGTGGAGTGCACAAAAGAAAATAATATATATATATATATATATATATATATAAGATTAAATTATTAATTAGACGTGGATGTTTCCTCTTTCCTTCTGAGGTTATGTTTGGCCTGAGCTCGGCAATAATTGACTTGCACAAAAAGACAAAGAAGGAAGAGGACGAGAAAAATAGAGAATAGGCATGTAATACAATTATTATGGCTAAATTAGAAGAAGTCCTCAATTTCAACACTTATCTAAATTTTAAAAAAAAAATCTGTAAATTTTCATCCTAAATAATATAATTATTTAAGTTTACTTTTAAATAATAAAATAATAAAATCTGTAAATTTTCATCCTAAATAATATAATTATTTAAGTTTACTTTTAAATAATAAAATAATAGTAGGTAATGAAAATATTTATGAAAATATTTGTGATGGCCCATGATTTATACCTCCTATCATATAGTTCATGTCATAAAATACGAAGTAAGGTTCATAAAAAGCAAGGCTTAAAATCCTTATGGGCTATGAAGCTCATTCGTGCATCCACGGTCTAAGAACAAATTACATCTTTTTAGGTTTAGGCTTATCAAATGACTTGTTTGTCCGAAAAAATGGTTTAAATCCTTAAAAGTAACACTTACCCAATAAGTATAAACATTCATTTTCAAATTTAGGTCTAAAGTGTACACATAACTCAACAAGTCATTATCCTCGAGTGAAAGGTTGGTTATGATCTCCTGTAGGTTTAAAACTAAACTAATCAGACACATTCTGAAACCAATTATTCAATCTAAGAGTATTCCATTTAAATCAAATCTAGTCTACTCATAACCAACCACAAAGATAAAATGTGCATGCACTAAATGAAGGCAAGTTTACTATACATATGTTCTCTAGATATTGATCCCATTATTATCAATATTAGAGTCAAATATGGATGAGAAGGCCTAAGAGACTACATATCCATACAATCAACTATATAGACATGCTTTTTCTATTTTGTATCAAACGCATATAGTCTATACTAGGGTTAGTATATATGTATACCTTAATGTATCATAAATAGATAGAACTCAACAATAAAAACTCATGACAACAAAAAAAAAATATTCTGTCAAATTCTCTTTTATCTTTTCTTCTTTTCTTTTCCTTGATTTTATTTGGTATCAAAATCTTATTTAATAACATCTGTAACTTCCTCAAATCATCATTATTGCACTTTTATCAATCAAGAACAACATCCTACATCTCCTTTATCAACCGACTAACAAATAGCAACAATGTCTTATTGTTGCCACTTTAGAATGCTCATCATTCTATTTCTCTAAAATAAATAAATAAATAAAAACTATTTATTCTAAAAGGTTCAAATCAAGTCATTTATCATTAAAGAAGGTTTGTATGGCTTCATTGATGGATGAAAACCATGACATCAATTCTCCTTACTAATGAGAATGCATCCACTACTATATCAAACCTAGATTACTTACATTAGGTTTAATATGATCAATTAATAATAAGAACTATAATTACATCTTTGTCTACTAATGTATTATCATGCAATGGATTATAAAACCTCTCACTTTATTTGGAAAATCTCATGGCTTTACTATCAACAACCTGAATTCTCTCTCTCTATTTTACACACACACACACACACACACACACACATATATATATATAGACACATATCATGAAAAAGCATACATCAATGAATTGGTAACAGTCAGTAAGTTACTCACTCTTGCATATTTGAACTTGTATCTTTTCAAAAGTTTATTATCAGAGTTCAAGGATTTAGTAACCACTTTAATGACTCAGTTTGAACTTACATTGGCTTCAAACAACTTGAAGTAGTCAATGGTTTGAAACTTAATATCTTGCATATTAGTTATACTTCATTTTGTGCACCTCAATGATCTTTAAAACTATCTTTCATTCTACATGTTTCTAATACCATGAAATCTCTAGTTTTTATATGACAAGTTACTTTAGATAATGATGTTTTCTTTGAATTTCATGGTCACTTATGTATTGTCAAGGATCAAGTTTTCTAAGTTATGCACTTGTCCAACATAGTTAAATATGATTTATCTAGGTTCAATATCCACCCTCTATCTCTAGTTCTTAGGTGTTCTTTGTCATAAAAACTACATTGAAGTCTAACATTGATGCTTAGTCATCTAGATTCTCAAATCTTGCATTGAATTTTCTCTTGTAAGGCTCTTCAAATCTCATCCTCAACCAATTATCATTTTAATTATATAGCTTGCCCCTTAAGAAAGACTAGTCATTCTCTTTTAGATTTGTTAAAGCATGTTAGTTTAGTTCCTTTAAACATATATTTTAGTGATGTTTAAGGTCCATCACCAACTTGTTTGGTGAATAAATATAAATGTTTTTTATTATCATTTTTCAAAATATATTTATTTTTTTCCTTTGCGCAATAAATTTAAGACTTATAATGTTTTATTCAATTTCAAGAATTAGTTGAAATCAATTTAGAACTCTTATAAAATAATTTTAAAGTGATTAAGAAGGCGAGTTTTGAAGATCTAATTTCTATTTTGAAATTAGAGGCATTATTTATCATATTATATATCCTTATATACACGAGCAGAATGGGGTCGTAAAGCATCATCACTAGCATATTGTAAGAACTAACCTCACTTTACTTGAACAAGCTTCTCTTCCATAATATTTTTTTTCTTAAGTCTTGAAACTACCATGTCTTTCATCAACTAAATGCCTACTCTAGTTCTTCAACATCAATCTTTTTTTTTTTGAAATTTTTATATCCATACAATAATCATAAACTTGATTTTTACGTTACCTCATTGGTCTTTCTTGGTTACAACCCAAATCACCTAGAATATCATTACATAGATATCTTTGCTCATCGTGTTTGTGTTATTCATCGATGTATGTTTTGTAAGTCTTTCATTCGTTATACCAAGTACACTTTAGTTTTATCTCCATCATTATAGCCTTTGCCTTGCTATCTTCTTGTTGCCATTCTTTATAGATACCATTCACATGTCTATCATATTACCTAGTCTTTTATGTTGTTTTGTGTCTTACCTTTATCCATTTCAACTTTCAATTATTCATTTTACTAGTTTTCTCTCAATTATCACAACCCTTGCCTTCATACCCTTTTTGTTGTCATTCTTCAAGGATTAGAATTATTGTGCCTACCCTATTATCTAGTCTTTATATTTTATCCTTTGCCTTACCTCCTTCCACTTTATCTTTCAGTTATAGGACTCCTCGTATTACTCTATATTTGGTTTTTTTATAGCCTTTCTATACGGTTTTTTATGGCTCCGCCCACTACTTTTGACCTCAATATTGTCATCGATAAGAGTTTCTCTAGTTTATTTTATCCTCTAAATCTACTATCATATACTTGTATCTATACTAACCCTATAACCCTTTATCCTCGTAACTCAAGCACTATTTTATTCCCTTTTCTTAGCCAAGGTTGATTCATCCTCTTTATCCGAACCTATTTGTTACTCGAGACCAAATAACATCCTAAGTGAAATTCAGTGATGATTATTAAATTTGATGTGTTGTTCCATAATCACACCTGATCTTTGGTTTTTTTATCTCTCTATAAATGTTGTTAGTTGTAAGTTGTGTAGAAAATTAAATGGAATGCTAGTCTATTGAATACTATAAGGTTTGGTTGGTAGCCAAAGGGTATCGTCAATAAGAAGGTATTGATTAATGAGACCTTCAATCCAATTGTGATGTTGGTTATAGTTTAATCAATTTTGGCTATTGTTATTTGGTCTATTCATCAATTAGATTTTTATAATATATTTCTTAATGGTTTTTCTTACACTTATGTTTAAATATAGTAGCCTCTAGGTTTTGTTAATCCTTATTTTTTTCTCATATATGCAAACTTCATATGTCTTTCTATGGACTTAAATAGGCATTACGTCCATGGTTTAATTGGCTTTATCAATTCTTTCTAGGTCTCAACTTTTATGGGTGTCGAGCTAACACTTTCCTTTGTATATAATTTTTTTTTTAACTATTTGTGTTTATATTCTAGTCTTGCTAATGAAAAAATCTACAAAACAAAAGGAAATACAATTTGATAACATGGAAACTCTTTCTAAAATAATCTCAATTTTTACCACTTATGCTTTTCTTGTAAAAAATAAATCATTGCTAAATAAGAAGTTCTTAAGTCATAATAAAACAAATAGCAAAATTTATACAACTTCTAACTTAACTTCAATATGTCATTCTCTATTATCTAGATGAATTATTGGGTCTAGTATATATGGATGGGAACATTAAGATGTCTAGTTCTAGCTTAACTAGAATCGCAACAAGCTTCCTCTTATAGCTTATTATATGACCTAAATAGTACATAAAAGTCTAGTTTGGTATATTTGCAACTTGTTACAAATATCCAGAATTAGTCTAATTAGTTCATCTTGGATCCTCTTAGTTTTAGATCTTATAATAAACCTAATTAGTACATTTATTAGATTTGTTGGTGATGCTCGCTAATTCACATCATTCTCACTCTTTTCATAAGGATTCAACCTCAAATCATTATCTTGCTTAGATGTTGACTCATTTTTTAAAGATATTAATTTGATTTTATGAATTTGATCTTTTCTTTCTTTCCTTTTTAAATTATAAGCAACCTGATCACAAATAACCTAACTTTTAGACACACACACACACACATATTATGCTGCAACTCTAGAAAAAATTACAACAAAGATAAATTAACGCATAAACCAAAAGATAAAGGGATATAACCTAATTTTAAAGTCTAACTCTAATACCAACTAATGTGAATCTCATAAATATAAAGACTCATAAACTCATGGTCAAATTGGTCCTTTCTATTTCATTTTGATCCAATGTTTAGATTGATTATTATACTTATTAACGTAAAATTATGCATTAGAAAAAATAAGCCAAAAGTCTGTCTTCAATGTCCTTGAATGATAAGAAAACATTTCTAATAAAGAAATACGCTAAAAAAAGAAGGAAACACAATTTGCTAGTATGAAAAACCTTTCTAAAATAATCTTAATTATTGCCACCTATATTTTCCTTGTAGAAAAGAAATCCTTGCTAGATAAGAAGTTCACAAATCATAGGAAAACAAATAACAAAACTCGTAAAAGAACTTATGGCCTAACTTCAAACACATTGTTTTTTCTAGTCTGGATGAATTATTTGACCTACCATATATGGATAGAAATCTTGAGATATCTAGTTTCCAACCCAACTAGAATCTTAGGGAGATTCGTTCTATAGCTTTCAATATAACATAAATAATACACAAAGTCCAGTGTGGCAGATTTGCAACTTATTAAGCCAAATATCTAGAATCATCACAATCAATTTCTCTTACTTCTAGACCCTGTAATAGGTTCAATTGGTACCTCTAATGGATTCTTTAGTGATGTTTGTTGATTCGTATCAGTAGTACAATATCATTAATG